>NC_057801.1:748544159-748556598 GCF_018294505.1 Triticum aestivum
GCCAGCGCCCTGCGCCCGCTGCCCGCACGCCCATTCGGGCCACGCCCGATAGGCCCCTGGGGCCTATGACAGATGGGCCCCATGCCCATAACGTTAAAAAAAAAGGAATTAAAAATAAAAATAAAAAATAAAAAATGATTTAATAAAAATAATTATTAATTAATTAATTATCTAATGAATTATTTAAGTTAATTAATCCGGTTTAATTAATTTAATTAACTAGTTAGGTTAATTAAATAGTAATTAAATTAACTAATCTGTAATTAACCTAAACAGAGAATGACAGGTGGGTCCCACCGGACCCACATGTCAGGTTGACCAAGTCAACTCTGTTGACTCCTGACGTCAGCATGACATCATGCTGACATCATAAATCCATTTTTCGAATTAATTAAATAATTAATTAAATTCCAGAAATTAATAAAATCTTTAGAAAATCATATCTTTTAATCCGTAACTCGGATTAAATTATTTTCAACATGAAAGTTGCTCAGAACAACGAGACGAATCCGGGTACGCAGCCCGTTCGTCCACCACACCCCCCTAACCTATCGAACTCGCAACTTTCCCCCTCCGGCTCCTCTGCCCGAAAACGCGAAACACTGGGAATACTTTCCCGGATGCTTTCCCCCTTCGTCGGTATCACCTACTACCGCGTTCGGGCACACCTAGCACCGCGTATTGCCTCATTTTGTTTGTGATACTTTGTTGGCTATGTATTTACTGTTTCTTCCCCCCTCTTCTTCCCCGGTAGACCCCGAGACCGGCGCTGATGCCACCGAGTACGAGTACATCGACGACGACCCCTCTCTCTTGCCAGAGCAACCAGGCAAGCCCCCCCCCTTGATCACCAGATATCGCCTATTCTCCTCTATACTGCTTGCATTAGAGTAGTGCAGCATGTTACTGCTTTCCGTTAATCCTATTCTGATGCATAGCCTGTCATTGTTGCTACAGTCATTGATACCTTACCCGCAATCCTAAATGCTTAGTATAGGATGCTAGTTTATCATCATTGGCCCTATATTCTTGTCAGTCTGCCTCGCTATACTATTGGTCCGTGATCACTCGGGAGGTGATCACGGGTATATACTTTACATACATACATACTATACAGATGGTGACTAAAGTCGGGTCAGCTCAAAGAGTACCCGCGAGTGATTCACGGATTGGGGGCTGAAAGGACCTTTGTCCCGACGGCCCTCTGTGTGGATCTTTGGGGCGGAGCGACAGGGCAGGTTGAGACCGCCTAGGAGAGAGGTGGGCCTGGCCCTGTTCGGCGTTCGCGGATACTTAACACGCTTAACGAGATCTTGGTATTTGATCTGAGTTGGCTACGAGCCTATACGCACTAACCATTTACGCGGGAGTAGTTATGGGTATCTCGACGTCGTGGTATCAGCCGAAGCACTTCGTGACGCCAGCGACTGAGTGACGCGCGCCGGATTGGAACGTAAGCCTGCTCTTGTATTAAGGGGGCTAGTTCTGCTTTCGGCCGCGTACGCAACATGCAGGTGTGGTCTGGGCGATGGGCCCAGACCCTTGTGCGCTTAGGTTTAGACCGGCGTGCTGGCCTCTCTGTTGAGCCTAGGTGGGGCTGCGACGTGTTGATCTTTTGCGGCCGGGCATGACCCGGGAAAGTGTGTCCGGCCAAATGGGATCAAGCGTGTTGGGTAAGTTGGTGCACCCCTGCAGGGAAGTTAATCTATTCGAATAGCCGTGATCTTCGGTAACAGGACGACTTGGAGTTGTACCTTGACCTTATGACAACTAGAACCGGATACTTAATAAAACACACCCTTCCAAGTGCCAGATACAACCGGTGGTCGCTCTCTCTCAGGGATACGAGGAGGGGATCACCGGGTAGGATTATTGCTATGTGATGTTGCTTGGAGGACTTCAACCTACCCTCTTCTACCTGTTGCAAGACGAAGGTGACCAGAAGCGTAGTCTTCGATAAGACTAGCTATCCCCCTCTTATTCTGGCATTCTGCAGTTCAGTCCACTGATATGGCCCTTTACACATATATCCATGCATATGTAGTGTAGCTCCTTGCTTGCGAGTACTTTGGATGAGTACTCACGGTTGCCTTGTTCCCCCTTTTCCCCCTATCTCTACTCGATTGCTGCAATCATACGATGGAGCCCAGGAGCCAGATGCCACCGTCGATGACGACTACTACACTGGAGGCGCCTGCTACGTGCAGCCCGCTGACGACGACCAGGAGTAGTTTAGGAGGATCCCAGGCAGGAGGCATGCGCCTCTTTCGATCTGTATCCCAGTTTGTGCTAGCCTTCTTAAGGCAAACTTGTTTAACTTATGTCTGTACTCAGATATTGTTGCTTCTGCTGACTCGTCTATGATCGAGCACTTGTATTCGAGCCCTCGAGGCCCCTGGCTTGTATTATGATGCTTGTATGACTTATTTATGTTTTAGAGTTGTGTTGAGATATCTTCCCGTGAGTCCCTGATCTTGATCGTACACATTTGCGTGCATGATTAGTGTATGATTAAATCAGGGGCGTCACAAGTTGGTATCAGAGCCGACTGCCTGTAGGAATCCCCCTTCCACACTCCTTGGCCGAAGTCGAGTCTAGTCATTGCAAAACTTTTACTAACATGGCTGTGTGCCTTACGGGCCCACGTCGCCATCGGGTGGTACTAGGATCTTTCACTCCTCGACCTTTACTCTGGGACTCTGATCTCTCTTCTATTCGGGTTAAATGAATTTTGCTAAATCTAACATTAGGATCTCGTTATCACTTTCACCCGGAGAGCCCCTTATTACTGATGATCGTCTGCTGCACCTGAAGACCCTGAAGATACTTTCCGCTGTTAACCCGAGAACTTGTGTCCATCGCGTTTGCAATTCCCCTTCCACCGTCAACCCTTATGGGTAACTACTTACAGTTGTTATTCTTATATCATCCCCAGTTGGTCTTGTTATTACAAGATACCCTGAAAAACTCATCGTGGTTTCGATAATCCCTTGAGCTTACTGCCTTGCTGTTCTTGTCACTTGAATACCCCTACGGTTAATTCTTGCATTTATCGAGTATCCGCTCATCCCCCAGTTGTTCATGTGTTACACAAAAGTCTTCGAAATACCACCCGATATTCCGAAAATCCTCAGCAACCTATTGCTCTGGAATTTCTTGTTTGCTTTCATTATGATTAATCCCATAAGTATAGAAATCTTATTGACATTCCTTGTCATTATCATTTTGAGTCTGTTGACTCAATATGTTGCGAATGCACGCAATCATCAGTTGATCCTTTTAAATTATCTCTCCGGCTCAGACGTCTTTCAAACATGAGCTGGTTCTCGACCAAACTATCTGTCATCGATTGTGCCTCTGGTATATTCAATTGATACATCCTTGATCAGAACGTCTGTCTCTGATCCTTTGTTTTGGAAATCATAATTCCTTTGCATTTTAGCTTTGAATTATTCAGATGATTCCATAACCTGTTGCATTCGAATTCCTTCCTCTTCTGGTTGAGTATCGATACACACATCAGATCCTTTGTGGACCATCAAGTCCTGTGTTGGATTGTTATCCGACAGTGTCCTTCACATTTGATCACTTTGTGAGTTCTTCCCCTGATACATGATGCCCTTGTTAAGTTGTATCCTCTGCTTGGCCAACCATGCTCTGCTTTCGGGCTTGTGTTATTTACTCTTGAAACTTGTGGTATATGTTTCTAAGAAGCCCCCATGGGTTGAACATGTGCCTTCTCTAAACCGTGTGAACCCGAAAGTTTTCACGAGTCATACTCTTCTGGTGCTTCACCAGACAAAATTTCAACACTGCAACTTCATCGAACGTGAGAAGTGAATGAAAGGTTATGCATTGGAGAAGTGGGAGTCGACCTTGAACTTGTGTTCATGCCCATGGACGCGATATATATCCTATCATGAAAGCTTCTTGTAACAATAACTATTTCCTTGATAACTAACCTATGGTATCTGTGAATTGATCCCTTGCAACCGTGGTTCCGACCATGATTATTCTTCTTTGATCTCATTTCTCGGACAAGTTAAAACAATTGTCTTCTATGGATCAATACACCAGTCCAACCTTTACTTGGATCTTGTGTCGAGTATTACCCCCCCCCGGTATCTCGAGATTATCATGGAACTGCATAACTTTTTATGAGTTCTTCATCAAGTGCTACCTTCCCACTGATTCCAATTTTTCGCGGCTCTGAGTGTTGGAAATATGCCCTAGAGGCAATAATAAAAGCATTATTATTATATTTCCTTGTTCATGATAATTGTCTTTATTCATGCTATAATTGTGTTATCCGGAAATCATAATACATGTGTGAATAACAAACATCAACATGTCCCTAGTGAGCCTCTAGTTGACTAGCTCGTTGATCAACAGATAGTCATGGTTTCCTGACTATGGACACTGGATGTCATTGATAACGAGATCACATCATTAGGAGAATGATGTGATGGACAAGACCCAATCCTAAACATAGCACAAGATCGTATAGTTCGTTTGCTAGAGTTTTCCAATGTCAAGTATCTTTTCCTTAGACCATGAGATCGTGTAACTCCCGGATACCGTAGGAGTGCTTTGGGTATGCCAAACGTCACAACGTAACTGGGTGACTATAAAGGTAGACTACGGGTATCTCCGAAAGTGTCTGTTGGGTGACATGGATCAAGACTGGGATTTGTCACTCCGTATGACGGAGAGGTATCACTGGGCCCACTCGGTAATGCATCATCATAATGAGCTCAGAGTGACCAAGTGTCTGGTCACGGGATCATGCATTATGGTACGAGTAAAGTGACTTGCCGGGAACGAGATTGAACGAGGTATTGGGATACCGACGATCGAATCTCAGGCAAGTAACATATCGATAGACAAAGGGAATAGCGTACGGGGTTGATTGAATCCTCGACATCGTGGTTCATCCGATGAGATCATCGTGGAGCATGTGGGAGCCAACATGGGTATCCAGATCCCGCTGTTGGTTATTGACCGGAGAGTCGTCTCGGTCATGTCTGCTTGTCTCCCGAACCCGTAGGGTCTACACACTTAAGGTTCGGTTACGCTAGGGTTGTAGGGATATGTATATGCAGTAACCCGAATGTTGTTCGGAGTCCCGGATGAGATCCCGGACGTCACGAGGAGTTCCGGAATGGTCCGGAGATAAAGATTTATATATGGGAAGTCCTGTTTCGGGCATCGGGACAAGTTTCGGGGTCATCGGTATTGTACCGGGACCACCGGAAGGGTCCCGGGGGTCCACCGGGTGGGTCCACCTGTCCCGGGGGGGCCACATGGGCTGTAAGGGGGTGCGCCTTGGCCTAATGGGCCAAGGGCACCAGCCCCACATAGGCCCATGCGCCTAGGGTTTAAGGGGGCAAGAGTCCTAGGAGGGTAAGGCACCTCCTAGGTGCCTTGGGGGGGGGGGGGGAGGGAAAACCCCCTTGGCCGCCGCACCCCCTAGGAGATTGGATCTCCTAGGGCCGGCCACCCCCCTTTTTGGCACCCCTATATATAGTGGGGGAGAGGAGGGACTTCATACCTGAACGCCTTGGCCTTTGGTTGCCTCCTTCTCCCTCCCCAACACCTCCTCCACCTCCATAGTGCTTAGCGAAGCTCTGCCGGAGTACTGCAGCTCCATCAACACCACGCCGTCGTGCTGCTGCTGGTGCCATCTCCCTCAACCTCTCCTCCCTCCCTTGCTGGATCAAGAAGGAGGAGACGTGGCTGTTCCGTACGTGTGTTGAACGCGGAGGTGCCGTCCGTTCGGCGCTGGTCATCGGTGATTTGGATCACGTCGAGTACGACTACATCATCACCGTTCTTTTGAACGCTTCCGCTCGCGATCTACAAAGGTATGTAGATGCATCTAATCACTCGTTGCTAGATGAACTCCTAGATGATCTTGGTGAAACGAGTAGGAAAATTTTTGTTTTCTGCAACGTTCCCCAACAGTGGCATCATGAGCTAGGTCTATGCGTAGTTCTTCTTGCGTGAGTAGAACACAATTTGTTGTGGGCGTAGATTTGTCAACTTTCTTGCCGTTACTAGTCCTTCCTTGCTTCAGCGGTATTGTGGGATGAAGCGGCCCGGACCAACCTTACACGTACGCTTACGTGAGACCGGTTCCACCGACTAACATGCACTAGTTGCATAAGGTGGCTGGCGGGTGTCTGTCTCTCCTACTTTAGTTGGAGCGGAATCGATGAACAGGGTCCTTATGAAGGGTAAATAGAAGTTGACAAATCACGTTGTGGCTTTAACGTAGGTAAGAAAACGTTCTTGCTAGAACCCTAATTCAGCCACGTAAAACTTGCAACAACAATTAGAGGACGTCTAACTTGTTTTTGCAGCAAGTGGTTTGTGATATGATATGGCCAAAGTTGTGATGAATGATGAATGATCTATATGTGATGTATGAGATGTTCATGCTATTGTAATAGGAATCACGACTTGCATGTCGATGAGTATGACAACCGGCAGGAGCCATAGGAGTTGTCTTTATTCTTTTATATGACCTACGTGTCATCAAGAAACGCCATGTAATTACTTTACTTTATTGCTAAACGCGTTAGCCATAGTAGTAGAAGTAATAGTTGGCGAGAAACTTCATGGAGACACGATGATGGAGATCATGATGATGGAGATCATGGTGTCAAGCCGGTGACAAGATGATCATGGAGCCCCAAGATGGAGATCAAAGGAGCTATGTGATATTGGCCATATCATGTCACGTTTATTATTTGATTGCATGTGATGTTTATCATGTTTTGCATCTTGTTTACTTAGAACGACGGTAGTAAATAAGATGATCCCTCACAATAAATTCAAGAAGTGTTCCCCCTAACTGTGCACCGTTGCGACAGTTCGCTGTTTCAAAACACCACGTGATGATCGGGTGTTTTATTCAGACGTTCACATACAACGGGTGTAAGACAGATTTACACATGCAAACACTTAGGTTGACTTGACGAGCCTAGCATGTACAGACATGGCCTCGGAACACAGAAGACCGAAAGGTCGAGCATGAGTCGTATAGAAGATACGATCAACATGAAGATGTTCACCGATGTTGACTAGTCCGTCTCACGTGATGATCGGACACGGTCTAGTTTAACTCGGATCATGTAATACTTAGATGAAGAGAGGGATGTCTAATCTAAGTGGGAGTTCACTAATAATTTGATTAGTTGAACTTAATTATCATGAACTTAGTCTAAAATCTTTGCAATATGTCTTGTAGATCAAATGGCCAACGTAGTGCTCAACTTCAACGCGTTCCTAGAGAAAACTAAGCTGAAAGATGATGGCAGCAACTATACGGACTGGGTCCGGAACCTGAGGATCATCCTCATAGCTGCCAAGAAAGATTATGTCCTACAAGCACCGCTTGGTGACGCACCCGTTCTCCCTGCGGAACAAGACGTTATGAATGCTTGGCAGGCACGTTTCGATGACTACTCCCTCGTTCAGTGCGGCATGCTTTACAGCCTAGAGCCGGGCCTCCAAAAGCGTTTTGAGAGACATGGAGCATATGAGATGTTCGAAGAGCTGAAAATGGTTTTCCAAGCTCACGCCCGGGTCGAGAGATATGAAGTCTCCGACAAATTCTTCAACTGTAAGATGGAGGAAAACAGTTCTGTCAGTGAGCACATACTCACTATGTCTGGGTTGCATAACCGCTTGACTCAGCTGGGAGTTAATCTCCCGGATGATGCGGTCATTGACAGAATCCTCCAATCGCTTCCACCAAGCTACAAGAGCTTTGTGATGAACTTCAATATGCAGGGGATGGAAAAGACCATTCCTGAAGTATTTGCTATGCTAAAATCAGCAGAGGTAGAAGTCAGGAAGGTACATCAAGTGTTGATGATCAATAAAACCACTAAGTTCAAGAAAGGCAAGGGTAAAAAGAGCTTCAAGAAGGACGGCAAGGAGGTTGCCACGCCCGGCAAGCAAGCTGCCGGGAAGAAGCCAAAGAATGGACCCAAGCCCGAGACTGAGTGTTTTTATTGCAAGGGAAGCAGTCACTGGAAGCGGAACTGCCCTAAGTACTTAGCGGATAAGAAGGCCGGCAAAACAAAAGGTATATGTGATATACATGTAATTGATGTGTACCTTACTAGTGCCCGCAGTGGCTCCTGGGTATTTGATACCGGTGCAGTTGCTCACATTTGTAACTCAAAGCAGGGGCTGCAGAATAAGCGGAAACTGGCAAAGGACGAGGTGACGATGCGCGTCGGGAATGGTTCCAAGGTCAATGTGATCGCCGTCGGCACGCTACCTCTGCATCTCCCTTCGGGATTAGTTTTAAACCTTAATAATTGTTATTTAGTGCCAGCTTTGAGCATGAACATTGTATTGGGATCTCGTTTAATTCGAGATGGCTACTCTTTTAAATCTGAGAATAATGGTTGTTCCATTTTTATGAGAGATATGTTTTATGGTCATGCTCCTATGGTGAATGGTTTATTCTTTATGAATCTCGAACGTGATGCTACACATGTTCATAATGTGAGTACCAAAAGAGGTAAGGTTGATAATGATAGTCCCACATACTTGTGGCACTGCCGCCTTGGTCACATAGGTGTTAAACGCATGAAGAAGCTCCATGCTAATGGACTTTTAGAGTCTCTTGATTATGAATCATTTGACACGTGCGAACCATGCCTTATGGGTAAAATGACCAAGACTCCGTTCTCAGGAACAATGGAGCGAGCAACCGACTTATTGGAAATCATACATACCGATGTGTGCGGTCCAATGAGTGTTGAGGCTCGCGGTGGCTATCGTTATGTTCTCACCCTCACTGATGATTTAAGTAGGTATGGGTATATCTACTTAATGAAACACAAGTCTGAAACCTTTGAAAAGTTCAAGGAATTTCAGAGTGAGGTTGAAAATCAACGTGACAGGAAAATCAAGTTTCTGCGATCAGATCGTGGAGGAGAATACTTGAGTCACGAGTTTGGAGCACACTTAAGAAAATGTGGAATAGTTTCACAACTCACGCCGCCTGGAACACCTCAGCGTAATGGTTTGTCCGAATGTCGTAATCGCACTCTGTTAGATATGGTGCGATCTATGATGTCTCTTACCGATTTACCGCTTTCTTTTTGGGGCTATGCTTTAGAGACTGCCGCATTCACTTTAAATAGGGCTCCGTCGAAATCCGTTGAGACGACACCGTATGAATTATGGTTTGGGAAGAAACCTAAGCTGTCGTTTCTAAAAGTTTGGGGATGCGATGCTTATGTCAAGAAACTTCAACCTGAAAAGCTCGAACCCAAATCGGAAAAATGCGTCTTCATAGGGTACCCAAAAGAAACTATTGGGTACACCTTCTACCTCAGATCCGAAGGCAAGATCTTTGTTGCCAAGAATGGGTCCTTTCTGGAGAAAGAGTTTCTCTCGAAAGAAGTAAGTGGGAGGAAAGTAGAGCTTGATGAAGTATTGCCTCTCGAACCGGAAAATGGCGCAACTCAAGAAAATGTTCCTGAGGTGCCAGCACCGACTAGAGAGGAAGTTAATGATAATGATCAAGATACTTCTGATCAAGCCCCTACTGAAATTCGAAGGTCCACAAGGACACGTTCCGCACCAGAGTGGTACGGCAACCCTGTCTTGGAAATCATGCTGTTAGACAACGGTGAACCTTCGAACTATGAAGAAGCGATGGCGGGCCCGGATTCCGACAAATGGCTAGAAGCCATGAAATCCGAGATAGGATCCATGTATGAAAACAAAGTATGGACTTTGACTGACTTGCCCGTTGAGAGGCGAGCCATAGAAAATAAATGGATCTTTAAGAAGAAGACAGACGCGGATGGTAATGTGACCATCTATAAAGCTCGGCTTGTCGCTAAGGGTTATCGACAAGTTCAAGGGGTTGACTACGATGAGACTTTCTCACCGGTAGCGAAGCTGAAGTCCGTCCGAATCATGTTAGCAATTGCCGCATTCTATGATTATGAAGTATGGCAAATGGACGTCAAAACGGCATTCCTTAATGGTTTCCTTAAGGAAGAATTGTATATGATGCAGCCGGAAGGTTTTGTCGATCCTAAGAATGCTGACAAAGTGTGCAAGCTCCAACGCTCGATTTATGGGCTGGTGCAAGCATCTCGGAGTTGGAACATTCACTTTGATGAGATGATCAAAGCGTTTGGGTTTACACAGACTTATGGAGAAGCCTGCGTTTACAAGAAAGTGAGTGGGAGCTCTGTAGCATTTCTCATATTATATGTAGATGACATACTGTTGATGGGAAATGATATAGAACTCTTGGACAACATCAAGGCCTACTTGAATAAAAGTTTTTCAATGAAGGACCTTGGAGAAGCTGCTTATATATTAGGCATCAAAATCTATAGAGATAGATCGAGACGCCTCATAGGTCTTTCACAAAGCACATACCTTGATAAGATATTGAAGAAGTTCAATATGGATCAATCCAAGAAAGGGTTCTTGCCTGTGTTACAAGGTGTGAAATTGAGCTCAGCTCAATGTCCGACCACGGCAGAAGATATAGAAGAGATGAGCGTCATCCCCTATGCCTCAGCCATAGGTTCTATTATGTATGCCATGCTGTGTACCAGACCTGATGTTAACCTTGCCGTAAGTTTGGTAGGAAGGTACCAAAGTAATCCCGGCAAGGAACACTGGACAGCGGTCAAGAATATCCTGAAGTACCTGAAAAGGACTAAGGAAATGTTTCTCGTTTATGGAGGTGACGAAGAGCTCGTCGTAAAGGGTTACGTCGACGCTAGCTTCGACATAGATCTGGATGACTCTAAGTCACAAACCGGATACGTGTATATTTTGAATGGTGGGGCAGTAAGCTGGTGCAGTTGCAAGCAAAGCGTCGTGGCGGGATCTACATGTGAAGCGGAGTACATGGCAGCCTCGGAGGCAGCACATGAAGCAATATGGGTGAAGGATTTCATCACCGACCTAGGAGTCATACCCAATGCGTCGGGGCCGATCAAGCTCTTCTGTGACAACACTGGAGCTATTGCACTTGCCAAGGAGCCCAGGTTTCACAAGAAGACAAGGCACATCAAGCGTCGCTTCAACTCCATTCGTGAAAATGTTCAAGATGGAGACATAGAGATTTGTAAAGTACATACGGACCTGAATGTAGCAGATCCGTTGACTAAACCTCTCCCTAGAGCAAAACATGATCAACACCAGAATTCCATGGGTGTTCGATTCATCACAATGTAACTAGATTATTGACTCTAGTGCAAGTGGGAGACTGTTGGAAATATGCCCTAGAGGCAATAATAAAAGCATTATTATTATATTTCCTTGTTCATGATAATTGTCTTTATTCATGCTATAATTGTGTTATCCGCAAAACGTAATACATGTGTGAATAACAGACATCAACATGTCCCTAGTGAGCCTCTAGTTGACTAGCTCGTTGATCAACAGATAGTCATGGTTTCCTGACTATGGACACTGGATGTCATTGATAACGAGATCACATCATTAGGAGAATGATGTGATGGACAAGACCCAATCCTAAACATAGCACAAGATCGTATAGTTCGTTTGCTAGAGTTTTCCAATGTCAAGTATCTTTTCCTTAGACCATGAGATCGTGTAACTCCCGGATACCGTAGGAGTGCTTTGGGTATGCCAAACGTCACAACGTAACTGGGTGACTATAAAGGTAGACTACGGGTATCTCCGAAAGTGTCTGTTGGGTGACATGGATCAAGACTGGGATTTGTCACTCCGTATGACGGAGAGGTATCACTGGGCCCACTCGGTAATGCATCATCATAATGAGCTCAGAGTGACCAAGTGTCTGGTCACGGGATCAGGCATTACGGTACGAGTAAAGTGACTTGCCGGTAACGAGATTGAACGAGGTATTGGGATACCGACGATCGAATCTCGGGCAAGTAACATATTGATAGACAAAGGGAATAGCGTACGGGGTTGATTGAATCCTCGACATCGTGGTTCATCCGATGAGATCATCGTGGAGCATGTGGGAGCCAACATGGGTATCCAGATCCCGCTGTTGGTTATTGACCGGAGAGTCGTCTCGGTCATGTCTGCTTGTCTCCCGAACCCGTAGGGTCTACACACTTAAGGTTCGGTTACAGTAGGGTTGTAGGGATATGTATATGCAATAACCCGAATGTTGTTCGGAGTCCCGGATGAGATCCCGGACGTCACGAGGAGTTCCAGAATGGTCCGGAGATAAAGATTTATATATGGGAAGTCCTGTTTCGGGCATCGGGACAAGTTTCGGGGTCATCGGTATTGTACCGGGACCACCGGAAGGGTCCCGGGGGTCCACCGGGTGGGTCCACCTGTCCCGGGGGGCCACATGGGCTGTAAGGGGGTGCGCCTTGGCCTAATGGGCCAAGGGCACCAGCCCCACATAGGCCCATGCGCCTAGGGTTTAAGGGGG
>NC_057801.1:748556608-748560500 GCF_018294505.1 Triticum aestivum
AATGGTCCGGAGGTAAAGATTTATATATGGGAAGTCCTGTTTCGGGCATCGGGACAAGTTTCGGGGTTATCGGTATTGTACCGGGACCACCGGAAGGGTCCCGGGGGTCCACCGGGTGGGTCCACCTGTCCCGGGGGGCCACATGGGCTGTAAGGGGGTGCGCCTTGGCCTAATGGGCCAAGGGCACCAGCCCCACATAGGCCCATGCGCCTAGGGTTTAAGGGGGCAAGAGTCCTAGGAGGGTAAGGCACCTCCTAGGTGCCTTGGGGGGGGGGGAGGGAAAACCCCCTTGGCCGCCGCACCCCCTAGGAAATTGGATCTCCTAGGGCCGGCCACCCCCCCTTTTGGCACCCCTATATATAGTGGGGGAGAGGAGGGACTTCATACCTGAACGCCTTGGCCTTTGGTTGCCTCCTTCTCCCTCCCCAACACCTCCTCCACCTCCATAGTGCTTAGCAAAGCTCTGCCGGAGTACTGCAGCTCCATCAACACCACGCCGTCGTGCTGCTGCTGGTGCCATCTCCCTCAACCTCTCCTCCCTCCCTTGCTGGATCAAGAAGGAGGAGACATGGCTGTTCCGTACGTGTGTTGAACGCGGAGGTGCCGTTCGTTCGGCGCTGGTCATCGGTGATTTGGATCACGTCGAGTACGACTACATCATCACCGTTCTTTTGAACGCTTCCGCTCGCGATCTACAAAGGTATGTAGATGCATCTAATCACTCGTTGCTAGATGAACTCCTAGATGATCTTGGTGAAACGAGTAGGAAAATTTTTGTTTTCTTCAACGTTCCCCAACACTGAGTTATTGAACACTCAAAGACACCGATAACTGAACCGAGTCCGCTCTACGGTTCAACAACTCTTCAGTAAGCTTCTATAAGTACGAGTTTGTTACCCGATCACGCCATTCCTAGCCTGTTTGGCTATATCATTGTCGTGACGATTCTAACGGTGCTACCTGGTCCTTATTCTCGGAGCACCAATTTTCGACGATGAACTAACCTTACGTCGATTTTCCTCGTCATACCCTTTCACCTTAAACAACAAGCTTGAGTTCGAGTTTGTGTCGTAACTGTGGTTCCAATAACCTCTTGCTTCATCATTCCTTTGACTTGATGTCGTCGCTGATTGACTATATCTGCATGTAATCTCTCGACAATTGTGTCGTGATCATCATCAACCTTATGAGCTCTTCCAGGAATTCAATTGAATTCATGATGGGTAATACCATCCTTGCCCCTTGATGATTCCTGTTCTCATCGACCACTTTATTGCCTTCCGTTCAACACAACTTGTTCGTGTTTTGTGTAAACCTTGAGATCACTGCTACCCAGCAGTTGATCTTCCTTACCTCGGAAGTATTACCATCTCTTTTTGTCAAGAATGTGGTGAGAATTTCACCACCTCTTAATAATTCTTGATATCATAATACTTCTTGCCATCTTCGTTCATTCCTTGGTCCCCGTATTGTTTTCAACCGGAATACCGACAATGGAGCTATGACGTGTGAATTCAAAACTTCTAACAACCCTATTGCTTTGAAGTGAATGGGCGATAGTTCATTCTAAGTCCTTCGCTAATTGAATCACCATTATGACATTGGTCGTGCAACCCAACCCATATTTCGGGCGCACCTTTCAACCAATGTTTAATTGTGTATGTTTTCCTCGAGCATACTTCCTTATATCATTTGATCTGACAAATGTTATCTCCTTGTTCACTTAATGGTGGAAATCCATCTTTTGGGAATCTCAGTGAATTGCCGTTGAGTTCACCAGACACCTCCTTGTCCTCTCCTTGGGTTAATGATGGACTCTTGTTAACGGAAATCACTTCATAGTTCATTTCCCCAAGAATCTTACAATGTCATCTCGTCAATTTGCGTTGCACCTTTTCTTCTCAGGTATCCTAAGTCTGAGGTATCCTGACACCAATCGGATCTGAATCTCGGTCAGATATGATGGTTGGGACAACTTTCCAAGAGTCATGATGTTGATCCTTTGATGACCCGGTAACATGATGTCATGCCTAGCACCCCCCCCCCCGGCTTGAGGACCTATCATTGTAGATTCCTTTTCAGCAAGGTTATCCATTCATCCATGAGGAAATTGTAAGACTTATTGTACAAGTTATTCCTGATGGATCCTTCGTGTTTCCAAAGTCTGATCTTCACCTGAAGACCTTGTTAATGCTATCTCGAAGCATGTCAATGGTACTCCGATTTTCAACAGGAACATTTGAAGCACGATGCTAAATTTTATTTATCATTTATCCTAATACCGTGGTATGGGTAATATCATGAGATTCCTCCCCCCTTACCTAAATGGTTTTCTACTTTATATCCTGCCATGGATATCTTGCTCTGCTTGTCCTTGGGAAGGATATACCCTTGAAATATGTGTTTAAACATATTTTCCTTTCCATTGTTCTGTTTAATCTGATGATCATATTTTCCTTCCATTGGTTTGTTTAAACCTTTTCTATGATCTATATGATATAAGCAGTAATAATCCACTGCTTGTGCAAACACCTCGATGTACAACTTTGTCGGTAAGACCTTGTTACTTTTGTTGATGACATTCCGGTAACCACCGATGGACGGGAACCTTGCCTATTGGTCCGCCTCATTTCAACGAGCAGAAAAATGGTTCTCTTTGTCCCTCGCCCTTGGTACCTATGTTGTTGCCGACATGACCCACAGACTCTCCTCTGGCATGCCTTGCTTACATGATTGTGCAAGACGTCACCGCCTTTCCTACTTTTAACCCACATGGTGGGCCCATAACCCACAGTTCCACAGGATCGAAACCTGACTCTCCTGTACACCTTGTTGTCAAAGTTATTCCTTGAGCTTGACTTCGTATGTAATTCATGGGCCACATGCCTAGTAATCTATTCTGGTATCAGACACAATACCTACCCTCGCCTTTCTGAACCCCTTTTCTCACTCTGGTTCAGACTTCGAGCAACTATATATCCGCTGGGAACCTCTTATTCTATCTTCGTACCTTACTCTCGATGTATTTTATATGTTCAACTCGAGAGATAATCTTATGCTCATTCATGGGTTAACCCCAGATTGTTTTCCCTCATAAGCATTCTGTCGTAGCCAAGCTGCCCCTTACCTATTTGAAAGTACGTTGGAGATCCCGAAGAAAGGATGACGACTTGATCATGGTGACTTGAAGCAGAGAAATGGAGACATCAACGTAATGGATTGACCTCTTCGAGGAGAGCAACCAAGACCGAGAAGATCCATTAGAATTTCGCAACCACAACTTCCCCCCTTACTCCACCGCTTAAATCTCGGGACGAGATTTCTTGTAGTGGAGGAGAATTGTGACGCCCGGATAATTAAGCTACAGTAATCCCGGGCTAATGGTGCCACGTCACCGCGGTTACTGTTGTTAACCTTGCGATGATTCGAAACCGTTTCAAAATTCAAATTCAAATTAATGTCAATAATAAAAGTTTTCAAAAATTAAAATAAAAATGTTCGGATTGTACTAAATATTACATAGATAATTATGGTGTAGAAGGCACAGTTTTATAAAATACATAAATATTTTAAATTTAATTAAAACAGAAGAGAAAATAAATAAAAGGAAGAAAATACAAAAGAGACAAACAAACAAAAAAAAGGAAAAGGAACCCCCATCTGGGCCTCGGCCCAGCAGGCCGACGGACTGCCAGGCCGGCCCACCCCGGTCCCCCTTATCCCCCACGCGACCAAACCCTAAACCGCTACCACACCCACTCCCCCTCGTTCCTCTCGCTCCCCCCCGATCTGGATCGGGGGCGCTTGCCCCCGACGACCTCGTCGTCGTCGCCGCGCTGACCCCGCCGTCGCCTCCGCCCGCCCCCTCAAGGCCTCCGCCCCGCGCGGATCC
>NC_057801.1:748561311-748562350 GCF_018294505.1 Triticum aestivum
GCCGGTGCTGCCACGCCGTGTGCTTCTGCTGTTGCTTCTCACGTGCTCTCCGCCCACCCGTGCCCCGTGGTCGTGCCCTGCCTCGCCCACGGCCACCCCCTAGCTGGCGCCCCACTGTGCCCCGGTGGCCTGCGCCCGCCCCATCGCCCCGAATGGCCCCGCCCGTGGGCCAGCGACCATCTGCGCCCGTTTGGGCTGGTACCCGCGCCAGCGCCCTGCGCCCGCTGCCCGCACGCCCGTTCGGGCCACGCCCGATAGGCCCCTGGGGCCTATGACAGATGGGCCCCATGCCCATAACGTTAAAAAAAGGAATTAAAATTAAAAATAAAAAATAAAAAATGATTTAATAAAATTAATTATTAATTAATTAATTATCTAATGAATTAATTAAGTTAATTAATCCGGTTTAATTAATTTCATTAACTAGTTAGGTTAATTAAATAGTAATTAAATTAACTAATCTGTAATTAACCTAAACAGAGAATGACAGGTGGGTCCCACCGGACCCACATGTCAGGTTGACCAAGTCAACTCTGTTGACTGCTGACGTCAGCATGACATCATGCTAACGTCATAAATCCATTTTTCGAATTAATTAAATAATTAGTTAAATTCCAGAAATTAATAAAATCTTTAGAAAATCATATCTTTTAATCCGTAACTCGGATTAAATTATTTTCAACATGAAAGTTGCTCAGAACGACGAGACGAATCCGGATATGCAGCCCGTTCGTCCACCACACCCCCTAACCTATCGAACTCGCAACTTTCCCCCTCCGGCTCCTCTGCCCGAAAACGCGAAACACCGGGAATACTTTCCCGGATGCTTTCCCCCTTCGTCTGTATCACCTACTACCGCGTTCGGGCACACCTAGCACCGCGTATTGCCTCGTTTTGTTTGTGATACTTTGTTGGCTCTGTATTTACTGTTTCTTCCCCCCTCTTCTTCCCCGGTAGACCCCGAGACCGGCGCTGATGCCACCGAGTACGACTACATCGACGACGACCCCTCTCTCTTGCTAGAGCAACCAGGCAAGCC
>NC_057801.1:748562557-748566699 GCF_018294505.1 Triticum aestivum
TGACGACCCCTCTCTCTTGCCAGAGCAACCAGGCAAGCCCCCCCCCCTTGATCACCAGATATCGCCTATTCTCCTCTATACTGCTTGCATTAGAGTAGTGCAGCATGTTACTGCTTTCCGTTAATCCTATTCTGATGCATAGCCTGTCATTGTTGCTACAGTCATTGATACCTTACCCGCAATCCTAAATGCTTAGTATAGGATGCTAGTTTATCATCATTGGCCCTACATTCTTGTCAGTCTGCCTCGCTATACTATTGGGCCGTGATCACTCGGGAGGTGATCACGGGTATATACTTTACATACATACATACTATACAGATGGTGACTAAAGTCGGGCCAGCTCGAAGAGTACCCGCGAGTGATTCACGGATTGGGGGCTGAAAGGACCTTTGTCCCGATGGCCCTCTGTGTGGATCTTTGTGGCGGAGCGACAGGGCAGGTTGAGACCGCCTAGGAGAGAGGTGGGCCTGGCCCTATTCGGCGTTCGCGGATACTTAACATGCTTAACGAGATCTTGGTATTTGATCTGAGTTGGCTACGAGCCTATACGCACTAACCATCTACACGGGAGTAGTTATGGGTATCCCGATGTCGTGGTATCAGCCGAAGCACTTCGTGACGCCAGCGACTGAGTGGCGCGCGCCGGATTGGACGTAAGCCTGCTCTTCTATTAAGGGGGCTAGTTCTTCTTTCTGCCGCGTACACAACATGCAGGTGTGCTATGGGCGATGGGCCCAGACCCTTGTGTGCTTAGGTTTAGACCGGCGTGCTGGCCTCTCTGTTGAGCCTAGGTGGGGCTGCGACGTGTTGATCTTTCGCGGCCGGGCATGACCCGAGAAAGTGTGTCCGGCCAAATGGGATCAAGCGTGTTGGGTAAGTTGGTGCACCCCTGCAGGGAAGTTAATCTATTCGAATAGCCGTGATCTTCGGTAACAGGACGACTTGGAGTTGTACCTTGACCTTATGACAACTAGAACCGGATACTTAATAAAACACACCCTTCCAAGTGCCAGATACAACCGGTGGTCGCTCTCTCTCAGGGATACGAGGAGGGGATCGCCGGGTAGGATTATTGCTATGTGATGTTACTTGGAGGACTTCAACCTACCCTCTTCTACCTGTTTCAACACGAAGGTGACCAGAAGCGTAGTCTTTGATAAGACTAGCAATCCCCCTCTTATTCTGGCATTCTGCAGTTCAGTCCACTGATATGGCCCTTTACACATATATCCATGCATATGTAGTGTAGCTCCTTGCTTGCGAGTACTTTGGATGAGTACTCACGGTTGCCTTGTTCCCCCTTTTCCCCCTATCTCTACTCGATTGCTGCAACCAGACGATGGAGCCCAGGAGCCAGACGCCACCGTCGATGACGACTACTACACTGGAGGTGCCTGCTACGTGCAGCCCGCTGACGACGACCAGGAGTAGTTTAGGAGGATCCCAGGCAGGAGGCCTGCGCCTCTTTCGATCCGTATCCCAGTTTGTGCTAGCCTTCTTAAAGCAAACTTGTTTAACTTATGTCTGTACTCAGATATTGTTGCTTCCGCTGACTCGTCTATGATCGAGCACTTGTATTCGAGCCCTCGAGGCCCCTGGCTTGTATTATGATGCTTGTATGACTTATTTATGTTTTAGAGTTGTGTTGAGATATCTTCCCATGAGTCCCTGATCTTGATCGTACACATTTGCGTGCATGATTAGTGTACGATTAAATCGGGGGCATCACAGTCCTGCTTCCTCTGCTCCTCCTCCAGCTTCCTTTTCTTCTCCTCCTCCATCTTCCTTCTTGCACGGCTCCTGTAGCCTCGTTCCATTCTGAAAAGCCCTCATACCAGGGAATAACGCCCATGCCTCGTGTTCTTCCCGGGTGTTCAGGATTTCCCAGGGCGTGTGTTAGCTTGTCATTCTCTCTGTTGGGCGTGAACAACCCCCTTCAAGATTCATCTATTGCATCAATTATCTTTTGTTCGGCTCCTTTTAGACTTGCCTTCCGCGAAACTCTGCCTGTCTTCGGGTCCAACGCTCCCCCATGCGCATAGAACCAAGTTCTGCACCTGGGGGGCCAGTGCCGGGTAACCGGAGTGACCCCTGCATCCTCCATCTCTTGCTCAGACTTATCCCACTTAGGCAATCCCACCGCGTAGCCACCTGGACCCAGCCTATGGAACTGCGTCTTTCTTGCGGCATTTGCCTTGTTTTTCATCGACCGTTCCTTAGATATTTCTGAATCCTTGAAGGTCACAAAATCGTCCTAGTGCTCTCTTTGCTTCTCTAGTGTTCCCGTGAATTCTGGAGTCTTCCTTTCATTAGCGAGGTAGTTGGACCATACAGTTTTCTTGTGGGTGTTGAATGCAATTGCCATCTTCTTAAGAGCAGCGGCCTTGACTTTCTCCACATCTGCTTTAGTGAAATGATCTAGTAGGGTGAAATGTTCCATCAGAGATTTCACAAGGTCTTTTTTGGCTCTTTTGTCGATCCAAGTAACACCTGGACGTTTAGTCTTTGGCTCTTTCCATTCTTGAAAGGAGATCGGGAGTTTGTCCTTCACAAGAACTCCGCACTGACGAGTCCACTTGTTCGCAATGTTCTTAGGCGTGAGGGGTTCGCCACTAGGTTTGATGGATTCGATGTGGTACTTTACACAATCCTTCAACAATCTGCCCGGACCTCGCTTTGTCTTGCTGTCTGTAGAAGTAGATTTGCTCGATCCGGAGGACTGAAAGAAGAAAGATCGATTCGTTAATATATCTTCAATAAAAAAACATGCCATGATCACCATGATGCATGCTTATATAAATATACCTCGCCGGTAGTGTTTGTTATTTGAAGATCAACATTGTCTGTGTCATCACAAACATTGTCTGTGTCATAATCATAATCATAGTTCATGACTTCATCAGCCCGGTCGTCGAGATCGAATATCTTTTCATCACCCTCTCCGGTATTGTTAAGATATTGGGAGCCGTCATCTGCTTCATTCAGATCATCTAGCCTGTGAGGGCTGCGTATGATGTCGAACAATTCCTCTTCTCTCTCTCTGCCGGCATTATCCGCCATAGCTTTTACTTTACTAATAATATAGAAGAAATATAAGACAATTTAGTATTCAAATTACAATGCATGGATGCAATTAATCAATAAGGAAAATCTGAATCTCGAATACATCCTCTCGAATATATAATCTCGAATACATCATCGTCTTAATATATATAATCTCGAATACATCGTCTCGAATATTATATATCGAATACATCACTGGCTAGGTACCTAATAAAGATCGAGTACTACAGAAGAATCTAGGGCGCCACTCGCGGTTCCTGGGGCGCGGGCGGTGCACACCCAAAGAGAAGGAACCATCACAGGATCATATCTCCAGTCATCTGCCCAAAGAACCCGCCAAGTAGTGGAGAACCTGGCGTCGTCCATACCAGCCATGTAGCGATGGACGTGCTCATCTTCCTCCCTGACACGGCGACGCACCACCTCCGGCGGGGCCGGCTGCCTCTGCACCAAATGTGGCCGACGCGAACGCCACCAAAGAAGATCAGGGTCGACGACGGGACCCGAGGTCGGGTTCCTCACCAAGCGGCGCACCCCTCCAGGTAGCACCTCCCAGTGCCAGCCCGGCGGAGCCCAGTCCCGGACATGGGTCCCCTGAAGTAGGACGTCGTCGCGAATGGGTCGACGGCGAGGATGCGGGCCGAGCATATCGTCGAGAACAAATACTATATGCCCGCAAAAAGTAACATTTTTTAAATGATTGGATTGTGATAACTAAAATTCTATATATATGCAAATTCTAACAATTTGACATTAATCTAATTCGTCTAACTAAAACTAATTCTAAAATTTCCTAATTATATAACTAACATTTCCATAACAATTCTAATATTTATATAACTAAAAAACAGAAAAATTGCTAACATTTCTATAAATATTTCTATAACTAAAAAACAGAAAACATTTATAACATTTCTAATATTTATATAACTAAAAAACAGAATAATTTCTAACATTTCTATAACTAAAAAACAGAAAAATTTATAACAAACAAACTAATGTGTGTAGTGTGTGTGTGTGCGTAGTGTGTGTGTGTGTGTGTGTAGTACTGTGTGTGTGTGTGTGGACATGGCGGC
>NC_057801.1:748567401-748588820 GCF_018294505.1 Triticum aestivum
GTGTTGCATATATAGGATGGACCTTTAGTACCGGTTGGAGCCACCAACCGGTACTAAAGGTCTGTTTTGACTAGGCCAAGCGGCGGGAAGCGCACCCCCTTTAGTACCGGGTGGTGGCTCCAACTGGTACTAAAGCCCCTCCCCTTTAGTACCGGTTGGAGCCACCACCCGGTACTAAAGGGGGTGCGCTGGCTCGAGGCGGTGCGCAAGTTTAGTCCCACCTCGCTAGCCGAGAGGCTACCGCATTGGTTTATAAGCTCCAGTGCGGTAGCTCTCTCGAGCTCCTCTCCTAGTTAGGCCTACTGGGCCTACCTGTCCTCTTCGCCTAGTGGGCCTACTGGGCCTTTGCGGGCCTGCATCCTGGCCCAACAAAATATTGTGTTCCTAGTCGTATGCAGGCCGCTTTGGCCCAGTAGGTGGGCTTTTTTATTTTCTAATTTTTTTTCGCTTTATTTATTTTTGTTTTATTTATTTTTGAGTTGTTTTTTGCTGTATTTAGAGTTTTTTTGTGAATATTTTTGCTTTAGGTACAAAAAATTACAAACTTTCTGTTAGTGCCGGTAGTTTTCAAATTTGAATAGTTTAAATTTTGAATTATTTGAAATTTGTGTGAATCACTAGTTTGTGAATAACTTAACTTTGAAAAAAGTTTTTTCAGTGATTCTTTTTTCTTATGTTTAATATTAGTGTGTTTTATCATTATATTCAATTTGGTAATGCTTAGGTTATTTAAAAAATGAAATGCCTTTGTAATAGTTCAGTTTTCATCGAAAACCCTGATGCTTCGAAAGAGATTGTCCATTTTGTACACGAAGTGCATCCAGTTTTTGCCGTAACCCTCTCTACTTTCTTGCACATGCTATTTGTATGAAATTATGATACCATGCCAACTTTCAACCTTTTCTGAGTTCATTTGAAATGGTTTTCAATTTCAGGGTCATTTAGCTGGAAAAAAATCAGTAAATGCATGAAAAGAATTTGTTTGCACATAAAATTTCTTCGCGTTTCAAATGCCAAAACACATAACTACCCTAACTATTACAGACATTCCCTCCTGGGTGTGAAACACAGAAGAAAGTGATGATAGTGAAGCCGATCACATCCCAAATCTTTGGGTGTGAAACTTTTTCTTCACGTCTGTCCCTTTGCGTCGTAGCCATGGAAAATCTTCATCATTTAACTGGATGCTCGGGTCAATATTCACTGTGAATGGAGCAATTTCATCAAACTTTTCATAATCTTCTGACATGTCTGTCTTGTCATCCACTCCCACGATGTTTCTTTTTCCTGAAAGAACTATGTGGTGCTTTGGCTCGTCGTATGATCCATTCGCTTCCTTATCTTTTCTTTTTCTCGGCCTGGTAGACATGTCTTTCACATAAAAAACCCGCGCCACATCATTGGCTAGGACGAATGGTTCGTCTACATACGTAAGATTTTTGAGATCCACTGTTGCCATTCCGTACTGCGGGTCTTCCGTTACCCTGCCTCGTGTCATATTGACCCATTTGCACCGAAACAAAGAGACCTTCAAATCACCTGATCCATAATTAAGTTCCCATATGTCCTCTATGTAACCATAATATGTTTCGTTTCCCGTGTTGGTTGTTGCATCAAAGCGGATACCACTGTTTTGGTTGGTGCTCTTCTTATCTTGGGCGATCGTGTAAAATGTATTCCCATTTATCTGGTACCCTTTGAAAGTCATTATATTCGAAGATGGTAACTGGGACAACGAGTACAGGTCATTTTGAATATCGCCATCATTCAGGGCACGTTTCTGCAACCAACCGGCGAAAGTCCTCGTTTGTTCGCGTGTAATCCAGTCGTCAGACTTCTCCGGGTGTTTGGACTGTAGAAAATTCTTGTGTTCCTCCATATACGGAGCCACCAAGGCGGAATTCTATAGAACTGTGTAGTGTGCTTCAGTAAGAGAATGCCCATCCGTACATATTATTTGATGCCCTCCTAGCGTGCCTTTTCCTTCCAGTCTGCCCTTATGCCGCGATTCAGGAACACCAATCGGCTTAAGGTCAGGAATGAAGTCAATACAAAACTCAATGACCTCCTCATTTTCATGGCCCTTCGAGATGCTTCCTTCTGGCCTAGCACGGTTATGAACATATTTCTTCAAGACTCCCATGAACCTTTCAAAGGGGAACATATTGTGTAGAAATATAGGACCTAAAACGTTAATCTCTTCGCAAAGGTGAACTAGGACGTGCGTCATGATGTTGAAGAAGGATGGTGGGAACACCAACTCGAAACTGACAAGACATTACACCAAATCATTCTGTAACCTTGGTATGATTTCTGGATCGATTACCTTCTGAGAGATTGCATTGAGGAATGCACATAGCTTCACAATGGCTAATCGAACGTTTTCCGGTAGAAGCCCCCTCAATGCAACCGGAAGGAGTTGCGTCATAATCACGTGGCAGTCATGAGACTTTAGGTTCTGGAACTTTTTCTCTGCCATATTTATTATTCCCTTTATATTCGACGAGAAGCCAGACGGTACCTTCATGCTGAGCAGGCATTCGAAGAAGATTTCCTTCTCTTCTTTGGTAAGAGCGTAGCTGGCCTGACCCTGATGTATGCCGTCTTTTCTGTGCATACGTTGCTGGTCCTCCCGTGCCTCTGGTGTATCTTTTGTCTTCCCATACACGCCCAAAAAGGCAAGCAGGGTCACGCAAAGATTCTTCGTCACGTGCATCACGTCGATTGCGGAGCGGACCTCTAGGTCTTTCCAATATGGTAGGTCCCAAAATATAGATTTCTTCTTCCACATGGGTGCGCGTCCGTCAGCGTCCTTCGGAACAGGTTTTCCGCCAGGACCCTTTCCAAAGATTACCTCCAAATCCTTGACCATATCATGTACATCAGCACCAGTACGGTGGCGAGGCTTTGTCCGGTGATCCGCCTCACCTTTGAAATGCTTGCCTTTCTTTCTTACGGGATGCCTTGTCGGAAGAAATCGACGATGTCCCAGGTACACATTCTTCCTACAACTATCCAAATATATACTGTCGGTATCATCCAAACAGTGCGTGCATCCGCGGTATCCCTTGTTTGTCTGTCCTGAAAGGTTACTGAGAGCAGGCCAATCATTGATGGTCACGAACAGCAACGCCTTTAGGTCAAATTCTTCCTGTCCGTGCTCATCCCACGCACGTACACCTGGTCCATTCCACAGCTGTAATAGTTCTTCAACTAATGGCCTTAGGTACACATCAATGTCGTTGCCGGGTTGCTTAGGGCCTTGGATGAGCACTGGCATCATAATAACTTCCGCTTCATGCACAACCAAGGAGGAAGGTTATACAAACATAGAGTCACATGCCACGTGCTATGGTTGCTGCTCTGCTCCCCAAAAGGATTAATGCCATCTGCTCTAAGACCAAACCATACGTTCCTTGGGTCACCTGCAA
Source organism: Triticum aestivum (assembly GCF_018294505.1). Taxonomy (NCBI): domain Eukaryota; kingdom Viridiplantae; phylum Streptophyta; class Magnoliopsida; order Poales; family Poaceae; genus Triticum; species Triticum aestivum. The sequence continues at coordinate 748,570,833 of NC_057801.1, forward strand.
ACTCCTCCCAATACTTTCTCTCGATTTTTCTCCACTGCGAACCGTCAGCGGGTACTCTCAACTTTCCGTCTTTCTTACGGTCTCCTACGTGCCACCGCATCGCCTTCGCATGCTCTTTGTTTTGGAACAAACGTTTCAACCGTGGTATTATAGGAGCATGCGACATCACCTTGGCAGAAATCTTCTTCCTGGGGCGCTCGCCCTCGACATCACCAGGGTCATCACGACTGATCTTATAATGCAATGCACCGCATACCGGGCAAGCGTTCAAATCCTCGTACTCACCACGGTAGAGGATGCAGTCATTAGGGCATGAATGTATCTTTTGCACCTCTAACCCTAGAGGGCAGACAACCTTCTTTGCTTCATACGTACTCTCAGGCAATTCATTGTCCTCTGGAAGCATATTCTTTATCATTACCAGCAACTTTCCAAATCCCTTGTCAGATACACCATTCTCTGCCTTCCATTGCAGCAATTCAAGTGTGGTGCCCAACTTTTTTTTGTCAGCTTCGCAATTCGGGTACAACAATTTCTTGTGATCCTCTAACATGCGCTGCAACTTCATCCTCTCCAGATCAGTTGCGCAGTTTCTCTTTGCATCGGCAATGGCCCGACCTAGATCATCAGCGGGCTCATCTGATGCCTCTTCTTCAGCTTCTTCCCGCATTGCCGGCTCAGCTTCTTCCCCCATTGTTGTATCATCTTATTCAGGGAACCCATGGCCAGGATAGCCGTCGTCGTCCTCTTCTTCTTCATTGTCTTCCATCATAACCCCTATTTCTCCGTGCTTGGTCCAAACATTATAGTGGGGCATGAAACCGGACTTAAATAGGTGGACATGAATGGTTTTTTCTGTCGAGTAATTGTGACCATTCTTACAGCCACCACATGGACAAGGCATAAAACCATCCGCCCGCTTGTTTGCCTCAGCGGCCCGCAGAAAAGTATGCACGCCATTAATGAACTCGGGAGAGCATCGGTCATCATACATCCATTGCCGGCTCATCTTCATTACACAACACCAAATAGACCAAATTAATACAAGTTCATACATAAAGTTCATACATAAAGTTCATATACAACACTTAATTAAATGCAACATACAAATAACTCTCTAGATAAAGAACTGAAATGCAACAACAAATGCGATGAAGATCGCAACTAAGGTAACAATTGATCCAACAGCATAATGATACCAAGCCACACTATCAATGACATATTTTCTAATCTTTCTAATCTTCAACCTCATTTTCTCCATCTTGATCTTGTGATCATCGACGACATTGGCAACATGCAACTCCAATTCCATCTTCTCCCCCTCAATTCTTTTCAATTTTTCTTTCAAATACTCATTTTCTCTTTCAACTAAATTTAACCTCTTGACAATAGGGTCGGTTGGAATTTCCGGTTCACATACCTCCTAGATAAAAATATCTATGTCAACTTGATGGGCATAATTTGTCATAAACACGAAATGCAACAACTAGTTTTAAAAGAGAATATACCACATCCGAATCATAACAAGGACGAGGGCCGACGGGGACGGATATCAAAACCATGGCACTATGTATAACAAACAACGTACGGGTAAGATAATTATATGAGTAACTATATATCCAAATCACATAAACACCAATTCGGTAATGTAAAACATTCATAAACAAGAGCCTCACCAGAAGGTGGTGCCGGCGACGGGACGGTGCAGGCGATCGACGGTGGTTACGACGGAGATTTAGAAGGCACTAAGTAAACCACACCTACATATGCAAACTAAGTGTTATTTTTGACCTCAAATTGCATATAAATCAAATACTAGCAAATATAATTATTCCTCCCAAATTAATCACTATACAAAGCATTGCAAGAGCTAATCTAGCAATGAGAGTTGAAAGGACAAAGTTGCTAAACTTTGTGATCATTTGAATGGATGGGGGCCTTCAAATCTTGACAAATTTTGGGCAAAATTTGTGAGGAGCTTGAGGAGAGACGGGGAAGAACAGAGGAAGTGAGGGGAAAGGGGAAGAACAGAGTGGCTCGGGGGGACGAAGGGTTTATGTACGTCGACCTTTAGTACCGGTTCGTGCCACGAACCGGTACTAAAGGTGATGGACGGGCCCCAGACTAACAACACCCTGCCACCACCCTCTTTAGTACCGGTTCGTGGCACGAACCGGTACTATAGGTTCGCCACGAACCGGTACTAATGAGAACAGCCGGCTAGCCGTTGGAACCGGCACTAATGGACACATTAGTGCCAGTCAAAACCAAACCAGCACTAATGTGTCTCATATTAGGTCCTTTTTCTACTAGTGAGAGCTTGCAGGTGAAAAACATCATATAAAATGTATAATCACCAATCAGGCAATTTCAAGATATCATGACTTATTGCTGTGATTAAAACAAAGCTAATTGATGAATGATTGGAATCAGCTATTTCACTGAATAAATATATTCATGGCGTAGTTTCAGTTTTGTGCCATGAAGAGAGGCCGTCGAGTGTGATATCCAAAATAGAGATGACCATATATATCAAGAATGGTGAGGTATGAAGAAAACAAACTCTCTAAGGAACACATGCATGTAGGTATTTTTTTCCTGGATTCTATTGCTTCTACCTGAATCTCAAGGTATACAGTGACAGCCACGATTAACGGAATTAAGCAACAACGACATGCTCTCTGATTTCAATGTAACATGTTTGAATTCCTCTATAATCCCTGTTTTTTTATCAAAACAAGCGCACAAACAAGATAATCACTGAAACAATATTATGTTCTCAGCAAGGCTGTGTGCATTCTTCTCAAGTCTGGGATATGCACGTACAGTGGTCTTAGATCAATTGATAATCACCAGAACTAACTACAATACATAGTCTGTTAATCAAAAGTGAGAAAATACCAGGAAGATGATTTGTGTAGTTGCAGGAGCTCAGGGGAAAGGAGAGTAGGCGGACCTGCTTGCTGGAGCTCCTTGACTGGCCAGTTGAACGTGCAGCCACAACCGAGAGAGTGCTACTACCCTACATGAGAGCATGTTAAATGGAAAAAACTCAAATCCCTAACAAGAACTTTTTTTGAAAGATCCATAAAATCCAGATCGGGATGGACTAACATGAACTCATCCTTCACACGAAATGGGAGTAACTATTCATTCAAGCAGTAACTTTTTTATCCGACGGACGAGGTCGTTACAGGGGTCGATCCGACGGCCCAAGATCCATCAAGCAACCAGATACAACGGCCAGGAATGCCAAATTGCTGAGGAGCCGGGAGAGGAGCTTCTATTCTTATTTCTGGATGGATGGATCAATATAGCCATGGCCATGTCCCGTATAGTAGCCGAAGCAGAGGAGCAGGAGGAAGATGGACCTCACCGAGGGAGGTTGTAGCCGAGGCAGTACTCAGTGCACGCCGGGGTTGCGCATGAACGCCGTCCAACCGGCAATGAACCGCGTTGGAGTTGCGCCTTGCACTGTCCCGCCGACGAGCACAAACGCACCAAAAAACCTGTATAAGAAAGGCATCGTATTTATTAGAAACAATTATTTAGTAATTACTATTTAGCAGAATGACTAATAGGTAAGACATATAGGTGCAAAGATCTCATGCTCTCATGGTTGAGCCCCTTTTTTGAGAAAAGACACCCTCGAGTCAATTAGCTCACCTAGCGGTAGCCCAAGAGCGAGCTTGTCCTTCAGTGGGCAAGAGTGGAGTATTACCTAACTGACGTTGCTTACCCCATATTCAGTTATAAAGTATATTTAATCTCTATGCTCTGTACACATTTATTCGATGCGGTTACTCTATACTAAAAACATATCTGATCCAACGGCCGAAACAGCCGTAGATTAGGAGCTGGCCTATTGGAAAATGCAGCTGATTCATAAGTAGATCTCTAAGAACCTGTAGGATGGTATATTAGCAATAGTGCTAAGCATTTTTTAGATAGCAAGCTTGATGAAATTAAGGATTTTAGGTTATTTTCAATTATAATGCCCAGGAAAGGTTTAAAGATTTTCTCTTTTAGCTGTCCCATGACAATCTGCACTAAAATCCTATTACATCCACGAGCACATTAAAGAAATAGAGTTACCTAGCCCACAACCGGAGGCGCAGGAGCATCCAAAGGTCCGCTCCATCAGAGAGGAGTGGCAGGCAGGGAAAGCCGACGCTAACGAGGAGTCCACCCAGCCTGCCTGCATGAGGAAAAAACCAAGCGCATGCATGAGAGGGAAGGTAAGTGAGAGTGGGAAGAGCAAACTGAAGCAGCCTGAGCTCTAAGAGAGCTCGGTGGATGCTTCATCTCTTATTTCTGGATGGATGGATGGATCAATATAGCCATGGCCATGTTCCATACAGTAGCCGAAGCAGAGGAGCAGGAGGAAGATGGAGCTCACCGAGGGAGGTTGTAGCCGAGGCAGTACTCAGTGCACGTCGGGGTTGTGCGTGAACGTCGTCCAACCGGCAAGGAACCGCGTCAGAGTTGCGCCTTGCACCGTCCCGCTGACGAGCACAAACACACCCAAAAACTTGTATAAGAAAGGCATCGTTATTTATCAAAAACAATTATTTAGTAATTACTATTTAGCAGAATGACTAATAGGTAAGACATACAGGTGCAAAGATCTCATGCTCTCATGGTAAATCCTATAATTAACCAGGGTCATCATTATTCTTAATCACAATCCACAACTACAAACCAAGAAAAGCCTTAGTGATCATGAAGGGCACGAATGATTAGCAAAAAGTGGAACGGGCTGATGAAAGATACACAGAGTGAGAGACATGAGATCCTCACAGTAGCACCACCATGTTTAGAGACTTGCAGCTCCGGCTTGCTGCTTAGCCAGCAGACACGACACCAAGCTCTCACTGCATCAACGACTCGGTTGTACGCTATATGGAGCAGCAGAAAAAAGGAGATCAGAACTGTATATATGGACATCTATGAGAGGGGAACCTGAAATGCAGTACCTGAGCGCACGCGCAACATGAGTACAACAACCGCACACGATGGTGACCCCAACGGAGCAGCGGCGTGAGCCGTGACTTGCGCTTCTGCCGTCAACGGCGACATCACCCATCAACACGGTCGTGCTCGACTTCACGCACACGAACGAGCAAGGGTTACACCGTGTCCATGCTCCCGCTGGACGGCGCCGCTAGTTCCGCCGCCTCGTGCGCTGACTGGCACATGGTGGTGAAGAGGTTGCTAGGCGTGGAGGTATCTTCCAAGTGGAGAGCTCCCAATCGAAAACACATCAAGCAAAGAATCAGAAAACAGAAGAACCAAACAATATAGTTAGCAGTAAAACACCAATTCCTCATATAGTCAGAAACTGGAAACTGGGAGCCAACTGGATAATCAAATTAATCTAGCATAACCAAGAATAACATTTTGATTCGCAGAACTGCAACCACAATAAGCGTAGACCCTCGAAGCTCTTTTTCTAATCAACCATGTGACTTATCTGGCATGTGATTATATGGGTAAGCAAGGACCAAATTAATCTAGCACTTGAAAACAACACTTTGATTCAAACAACTGCAACCATGACGTAATCCAAATAACTGGTGCAGGCATAGATCCCACATCTTCTACTTAACCAACCATGCGACTTCGTTGATCCCTAATGTAAACTGTAATGCACCAAATTAAACCACAGGGCACATAGTTTATTGCATCCAAACCTAACCCTAACCCAAGGAAGAAATTGGACCAGACCAAACTAAAGCCCACATAATTCACTCTGCACACCTTCCTGGCAGCACATCCATAATCCCAAACACTAATCCCAATCAACATCATAAGAGAACCTCCTAATTACTAAATGACTTCAAGAATCTAAGCAGAACCAAGTCCCTTGTAAACAACAAAGGCACACTTTATGCAAACCAGCTAAAGCTAACAAGGCAGCAACAAATGTCCATTTTTTGGAACCTAGTCAAACCACCGATTCAAAAGATTCCAATATTTGGAACCTAGCTAAATCCTTCTATCTCCCATCGATTCCAAGCAAGGTAGCACAAAAGGCCCCAAAAAGTGCCATCTTTGGAACCTAGCCAGACCATCCAGCCAAAAAAAATTCCTATTACTTGGAATCTAGCCATACCAAAGAGCACAAAGGCCCCAATCTTTGGAATATAGTAGTCCTAATCCAACACCATCTCCAAACAGAGAAGACCAAAAACCTACAAGCATAGAACCTTCACATTGTGGTCTTTAGTTTGGCGTACTCACCGGAAAAGGAGGAGGCCCAGTCCGATGCGCCCCTGCAAGGTTGTACCTCATGGCCAGCGGGAAGCGGAGCCACGCGTGGGGGCGAGGGAGGAGACGAAGAGGAGCCGCCGGAGTGCACCAGAGCCGCGTCGGCGACGAAGACAATGCCCAGCCCGAAACCCTAGCCACGGGCCATGGCTACAGGGACTCGCCCATTGCCTGCAAGTCGCCACCGCCGCCGGGATGGACGCGTGAGAGGAAGAGACGTGCGACGCGACTATGCGCTGGGGGGCAGAGGAGAGAGGCGTAGGGAAGGAGGAGGCCGACCCCCTAGGCCACGCCGCCCACGCCGCGTCCCATATGCCGCCGACTTTGCCTTGCCTCGCCATTCCTTCTTCCCTCTCGTGGGAGCCGAGGACGGGGCGGAGCGTTAGGATTTGGGCGGCGCCAGATCGGAGGGGTGGAAGGAGGAGGCCGTGAGGGGAGGAGGCCTGGCGACGACAGGGAAGGAGGAGAAGGAGGCGCGGGTGGGGAGGAGGCCGGGCGGCGGCGAAGAAGGAGGAGAGGGAGGCGCGGGTGGGGAGAAGGCCGGGCAGCGGCGGGGAAGGAGGAGAGGGAGGCGCGGGTGGGGAGAAGGCCGGGCGGCGGCGGGGAAGGAGGGAGAGAGGCGAGGCGGGAGGAAGAGAAGAGGGTGCGGCGCGAGTGGGGGAGGAGCGACGACCGCACGCTCACCCTATCGAATTGGATATTTTTCCAGGCATGTGAAATGACGTAAATGCCCTCGGTGGGGCAACGAAATTACACGCGGTGGCACGAAACGGGGGTAACTATTCATTCCAGCAGTAACTTTTTTTTATCCGACGGACGAGGTCGTTCTAGGGGTCGATCCGACGGCCCAAGATCCATCAAGCAGCCAGATCCAACGGCCAGGAATGCCAAATCATTGAGGAGCCGGGAGAGGAGCTTCTATTCTTATCTCTGGATATAAGCCAGATGCCGATGTCTTTCGTTGAGGAAAAAAAAAAGAACACCAAACCCTACCCACCCGCCGCCGCCGCCGTCAATGGCGAAGCGCCCGCGCCGGTCCTACTCCCTGGAGTCCCGCGTACGCCGACTCATCCTATCAGATGCCGGCCTCGCCGTCCCCGGCTCCTCCGCCGACGACGTCGCCCGCGCCATCCGCTCCCGCCACCGCGAGTACCAGCGCTACAAGCTCGAGTTATTCGCCTCCGTCGTTCGCCGGGCCATCCCCTCCCTACCGCCTCCCGGCGATGCCAGCTGCTCCGACAGCGCCTCCGGCGCCTCCTGCCGCCGCAGCAGCCATGGCGCCACATCGTCCTCCACCACCACCCACTCGCCGCCTCCCCCCGCCTTTGACGTCACGAAATCGCTGCTGCGTTCCTGCTACTCCTCCCAAACATCCAAACGAGACCCCGACACTGACCAGCAGCTCGAGATGGAGCTCGCCGTGGAGAAGGTTCTCAGGCGGCCTGATGCTCAAGGAGGCCACGGTGGGCAAAAAGGGGTAATGTTTGCTGACCTGGGGGGCATGGAGTCGGTGACAGAGCAGCTGAGGATGGAGGTGGTGGTCCCGCTGTGCCATCCGGAGCTGCCGCTGCACCTTGGAGTGCGGCCCGTTGCCGGGATTCTGCTGCACGGACCGCCCGGCTGTGGGAAGACCACACTTGCCCAAGCAATTGCCAACGAGACCGGCGTGTCGTTCTACAAACGCTCGGCGACCGAATTCGTGTCTGGTGTCTCCGGTATGCGGTTCGATTCTTAATTTGCACCAAGTTTGTGTAATACTCACTCTTATTGAGGATAAAGATTAGTTATCAGGAGTGATTTTGTTCTTGCAGGAGGTTCCGAGGAGAACATCAGAACCTTGTTTAACGACGCATACAGGACTGCTCCCTCAATTGTATTTATAGACGAGATAGATGCGATCGCAGCTAAGCGGGATGATATGCAGCGAGGAATGGAACGGCGGGTGGTTACACAGTTGATGACATGCATGGATGAATTCCACCAGAACATCCCATCTGATGCCGATGACATGGAGGATGATTCACAATCATATGAGAAGAAGAAGCCTGGCTATGTTATTGTTATTGGAGCTACGAACAGACCTGATGCTGTCGACCAAGCGCTTCGAAGACCAGGAAGGTTTGATCGGGAAATATATCTTGGCGTTCCAGATGAGAATGCCCGGAAACAGATACTGGAGAGGCTCACTCAGAAACTTCGATTGCCCCCGGAAGGCCAATTTGATTTGTTGAAGATAGCAAAGGCCACGGCAGGATTCGTTGGTGCAGACTTGAAGGCGTTGGTTGATACAGCAGGGAGTGTAGCTATGAAAAGATTTTTTAATGCTAGAAAAGACAAGTTTCTGAAGGAAGGAAACAACCTGGACTACCGGAAGCATCCTTTGGATAAACATGAGATGCAGGGCCTAAGTATAACTATGGATGACTTTGAGGTAATTAAGCTTTCCGCCTTTTACATCTACATCCCTAGCTAGAATCCTTACGTTTATTTCATCTAGTTTAAGATTTGTATTCAATAATTATCTTTTTCTCTCTCTTACTTGACTCTGTGTTGTTTAAGTATATGATGTGTGTTGATTTCATGGTGTCTAAGTTGACGTGGATGGTCTTTTATGTTCTTTTCTTGTCACAAGTATGTTGTTCATATTGCATTGTTTTTCTTCTTGTGCTGTGTGCCCTGCTTTTCCATCCTGTTTTCTTCTGTTATTAGCTTTCGGTAGTGGGACCCATTTCTAACATTCCTTGTTACTTCAATCGCTAAAGGAAGCTATCAAAGATATAGTTCAACCATCATTGAGAAGAGAAGGATTTTCTTCTGTACCTGATGTCACATGGGCTTGTGTCGGAGGTCTTGATTCATTAAAGAAGGAATTGAACCGCTCCATCGTTCGATGTATCAAGTACCCTGAATTTTATAAGGTGCATCATCTTAACTTTCTTCAGTCTGTTATATGGTTTCAATAGTGATTTGGTCCCATAAAAGTTGAATCCTCTTCACAGTATGGACAGCTAATCGAATCATAGGACATCCGTGGCGCTTATTTGGAATGTTGTTTTCAAGCAATCTCTTTAACATTCTCTTTATCCTTTATTTATGTTTTCATGTCCTCTCAAGAAATTTGGAGTCAACATGCAAGCTGGTGTGTTGCTGTTTGGACCTCCGGGCTGTGGGAAAACACTAATAGCAAAAGCAGTTGCACACGATGCAGGGGCTAATTTTATTCATATTAAGGTAAATTGATGCTTAGATTTCCATATTATCAGTCAGTACACTCCTTCCATTTTTGTGGAAATTGCTTATTTACCGCTGAATAATTGCTCATTCAAAAGAGTGTTGCTTGTTCAACAGTCAAAAACGGAATTGATTGCTCACATGCCATCGACTGCTAAGTGGCTGTTAAACTCCGTCGGTTAAATGGTTTTGAATTTATCTTTTTTCCTTTCTTTCTAAACGAGCATAAAAATATTACTCTGTAACTTATCTGTCATAAGAGAATGAAAAAAGTGACGGTGCAGTTACCTTTGCCTTTGCGACATCAGCATTGGCTTCTAATGATTCTGGATGGACCTCTTTGCCATTCTGGCATCTATATCCACAGCCCTTGCGAACTGGATTGTTGTCGCCCATTTCCTTCTCTTGCCCTTGCTATTCTCAAAATACTTCTTTGGACATTGATGCTGCCCTTTCTTTGCTTTCCCTTGCTACTCTCGACACCACTCTTGTGCAACCATAGAATCGCATCATCCGGTAATACTGTTGATTCGGAATCTTGGTTCTGTTGGCCAGTGCATGAAGCTTGACAAATAGTACCTCTTGCAGCCATGGAATCCCATCCATGGAAGCCGCTGGCAGCCGGATTTTTTTTTTTTACAAATCAATTGATCTGGTTATTGTGCTGGTGCTGTTGTGAGTGGACCTTCTGTTCAACTGAGTTCAGGGTAGTTTTGGCATTACCGGTAGAAACTAACAGCTCTATACGATTTAACTGAATTCTTTTAATAGGATAATGGCGATGGTATGTTGGCAACGAATTGAGTTTTACAATGCTAAATACGGAACATTCACTTTTTAATAGCAAGTGAGCTGTTGAGGAGTTATTCAGTGGTAAATAAGCAATTTCCTCTTCAGTTCTGTACAGACTGCTCAGATATTTCTTTCTCTGGAACTTTAGGGTCCTGAAGGATTGAACAAGTATGTTGGGGAGAGTGAAGCATATATAAGGAGGACATTCGCCCGTGCACGACTCAACTCCCCGTGCATTTTATTTTTTGACGAGGTAAAGTTTCTGTTTAGCTACTTTTGTATTCCCTCCGTTCGGAAATAAATTTGAACTAAAACAGCGTCACTTGTTTCCAAACGGAGGTAGTATAATTTAATCTGTTGATGGGAACTTGGCTCAGTCTCTTAACAAATTTGGATGTTTGGTACATTTGTGCTATTGGAAGTGACCAGCAACTTGTGGGTCTTGGTTTTGAAGGTGCTTTTCTCATCATATGTTTCTCAAGTGTTTATTGACTGATGTGCCAGATAGATGCTTTGACAACAAAAAGAGGTATGGAGGGAGCATGGGTTGTTGAACGTCTCCTAAACCAGGTTTGGACATGTTATGTTTGGCAAAATACCGAGATTCTTTATTAATTTGTTTGTTCCTTTGCTCAGCATTATTCTACTTGTTCTGATCGCAGTTACTTATTGAACTTGATGGTGCTGATCAGCGTGAAGGTGTTTATGTTATTGGAGCTACAAATAGGTATTGTCAGCCACCGGGTTGTTCCTTTTTACTTATTTGTCCTTGAAAGGAAGGCGTCAACATGCAGTTTCATGTATGGTGCAGAATCGGTGTGATAGATGATGCTCTTCTACGGCCTGGTAGATTGGGGCAGAAGTATTTTGTACCTTTGCCCAGTGCTAATGAGCGGCATTCGATATTAAAAGCCCTAATATGTTCTCAGAGAAAACCTGTATCCAGCACTGTTGATTTGGATGCATTTGCACGTCGTGAGGAGTGCAACAATCTCTCTGGTGCTGACCTAGCATCGCTGGTAATTTCTGTGCCTTTTCATTGAGTTGTCCCGTTAGAAAATTTTCAAAGTGGGCAATCTTTAATTCTTTGTGATGAAGCATGTACTTTAAGAGAACATCAAGGCAACTCACAAACATGCTTCCTTATTAGGTGGACGAAGCAGCCAAGGAAGCTTTGGATGAGAGTTTGGAACTCCTGGAGAATGGGGCATTATCAATAAGTTCGTTGTGTTCAGTTGCTTTGATTGAATTATCGCACTTTGAGCAAGCTCTGTCTAAAATAAAGCCATCGGTGTCGGAACAGGTACATGACATTCTGATAATCATTTATTTTGCTTCACCCTCTTATAGGAGCATGTCTTAACTTTTCTTGCTGTTGGTCATCACAGCAAAGGAAGCACTACGAGGCCTTGTCACAGAAATACTCGGCAATGTAACTGATCCATCACCACATGTATCTGGGTGCCTTGGGAACCATCTTGATGTCTAAATGAGGTGTTCCATGTATTATCTGTATAAATCAGTTAAGACTAGTACTAGGATGGATGCCTTCAAATTGCGTTATTTTCCATTTCCGAATGCACCTTTGTGCTGCGGGTATGCAAGGATATTACAGTTTTCAATGGTCTAACGTCAGATACGATCATAAAAGGGAGGTCCTTGTGTTGCATTCCTTTTCTTTTTTACCTTCACAAAGTCCGTTGATTCCACAAAATGATAATGTTTTTGCATGAAACAGAAGCCTTCTCAAAATAATTGAATCTTCAAACCTTTGTGCTACATCTATGTAAGGATATTACAATTTTCAATGGTTTAATTGTCGGATGTGATCATATGACAACACTAAAGAATTGGATCTCATGAGATTTTTGAAGTTAAGCTCCTTGTGTTGTATTCCTCTCTTGTTTATTCTACCTTCATAAAGTCCGCTCATTCCACAAAAAGAATATGATAAAATGTCCGCTCATTCCACAAAAAGAATATGATAAAATGTCGCATCAAACTGGCACCCTTATCAAAATAATCTAATCTTGTTCAAGAAATCCTCCAATAGCTGGCCCAATAACAAGAGCTATTGCTCACGAAGATGTGACCTACGACATAGAAAATTATCACTCAAGCTTTTGGTGCTCTTTTCAGCAGACTCCCGAAGCATATGCCTGGAGAGTGCAGACACAAATGAGTGTTGAACAACTAATACCATTTTCTTAATTAATCTCAAATCATCCTCATGGTCCATGATTGGTTCTAATATACGATAGAGTAATCCTTGTGCTTGCACACTGACTAATGATATACTAGTGTTTTCAGTTTCCACCCACATCTAAAACACGATAGTATGATAGCTCTCACATCTAATTTTGCTCCATTCCTCTAATTTTGCGTAACTGGTACAAACTGACATGCCTCTAATTTGCTGCATTCCTATCCGAGTTGCTTATTTATTAAGCCTGTAGGGGGAGCTCATCATAATTGTACCCTAGTTGGTCATTACATAGTTGTGGAGAGAAATGCGAATGTGATGACAGGTCATGCATTTAACATTTTTTTGCGAAATAAGTTCATGCATTTAGCAATGAAGCTGTATACTTTGTCACGAAATTTGTGCCCCCGAGGGTGTACATGTCCATGGTGCAGTGCGGGTACATGTACAAGCAGGACATGGAAGGCGACAAGCCGACAAGGTCCTAAAGTCGGTGCTTGCGACGCTCAAGGAAATTGCTGGCAGTGCTAATGAGCCCGCCATGATGGATTGAGTGTGTAGGAGCCTTGACCGGGAGGACGATTCTGACGGCGAGAGGCAGGGAAGCACATGCACGGATGGTTCATGTGCTTCGACATCAATCACATGCGCATGTTCCTGCAGAAGAACTTCGGGTCCAGCGTTTCCACTGTCAAGGCAGATCATGATAAGACGATGCCAGTTTGAATGTGATACATGATTAAGCTATACTGAATTACCACATTTTAGAACATGTCATCTATGGCCTGGCCCGCCAACTTGGGGGCCCGCAATAGAGATGGCCATCACCAATCCTTGGCCTTCCTCTGGTGATACTAGCAGGACCAGACGGTCATGACCACCTTCCTTGAGTTGATGACCGAGGACATCCTCACACCCGTCGGGCGTAAGCCGCTCCCTGAGTTGGAGCCACTGGTCGCGTCGATCATGTCGTCCAGCCATTTAGCCCCAGCAGCTTCAAAGCCTTCTTCTTCAATTTGGAGAGCTCGTAGCGCAGCTACATCACATGTGCCCCATTGTGGGATACGAACATGTCGTGGAGCGTCTTCCACACCGTGGCTGAGGTGGTGAGCTATGTCCTTAATCATCAATCCAAGGAGGGCGATCAGATCATGACCGTCTGGTCCTGCTAGCACCAGTGGAGGAAGTCTTGAGCTTGGCACGCTCTTGGAGGGGTCTTTTGTTCCTTCAACGACGGTCCGTGGCAGCTAGCAGGCAACAATGCGACGATGGAGCAACTCTATAGCCGTACATGTCATCAGAGCTGAGGGCTAGGACGGCTTGTGTTTTCCACGAGGAATTTTTCTCTCACTCGGTGAAGCTTGACGAGGTTTCTGATCTACGTGATCGAGACCTGAGGAAATGTGCTGGTATTGTCACGAGGATGCCGGCGGAGGTGGAAACGATGGCACCAGCAGTGGAAGGGAGACGAGATCGGGCTTCGATTACCATATCAGAGATAATGGGTTTGCCGTGATCCATTAGCCCCAACGGCTTTCATTTACTACAATAGTATATACGTGACTGCCAAGATTATACAAGGATTATGCCAGATCAATCTACGATCGCGTAGGTAATCAACACATTACAGCAGAAGAATCAATTAGCCATAACTACCTGATACGAGTACACATGTAAAAACCAGCTATGGACAATCGGGCACCAGTGGATTTGACAGATGGTCTACTATGAGTGAAATACGTTATCACCGACGGATAGGAAATGAGGACCGGCAGTGGTGACCGAGCTGCCGGCAACGGGAAGAAGATGATCGATGCTCATCAGCGTTGACAGCGCTACGAATGACGAAATCCATCGGTGATCATCCAACTCAACATTGATGGTTGAGGATTAGTGATCGTCTGTTGGGGTGATCTGAACATGTATATCACTCCCTCCGTAAAGAAATATAAGAGTGTTTCACTATAGTTATCTATAAACGCTCTTATATTTCTTTCTAGAGGGAATACAATACTAGTTAGTTGGTTATGGTAGGTCTCGTGCCCTAGACTCCTAGTAGAGTATGAAAGTTCATGACTTGATCGGTTTACTTTCTGCACATATTGTGGCTATATGCATTGCCATGATGCAGAGGTCTGGGGCTACCTTCCCTTTCATCGGGAAAAAAACACACGCATTGTAGCATCCGAGTCAGGCTGTGTGCCATGCTGTGCTTTCAGTCCGAGTCTAATTGTAAGGGTCTTGGTCGTGGGTTACATAAGCAATTGTAAACCACTGGAAAAACACAAAGAGATGATTGCAGCAATTTATAATGGTACGCATTTACATAAGCTTTACTTTTGCTAATTATTCATCATCTCATCTCAGCACCTTTACACGTATATAAATTATTCACGCCATTTGATAACTAACTAAGGTACACATGACTTCCTGCAAATAAGAGACGCTGGTTACAGTTGATCCTAATATATACTCCCTCCGTTCCTAAATGTAAGTCTTCGAAGAGAATTCACTATGGACCACATACGGAGTAAAATGAGTGAATGTACACTCTAAAATGCACCTATATACATCCGTATGTGGTCCATAGTGGAATCTCTACAAAAACTTATATTTAGGAACGGAGGGAGTAGAAGAGTAACCCAAGTAGTCCCCTAGTTACAATTGCCATCCAGTACGTCGTACTTCTTTTTGGAATGGAGTACATAGTGTGTTTTCATAATACAATTGAATCTGCCACACACAACGAATGCTGCATATCTGAATCTGCATAGAGCTAATTAACACGTCTGGAAGGCCAAACTCCTTGCCGGCCTCCAAAATCTCGCCAATAACCTTTTGGCGCCATCTTCAAGAGCTGCTTGGAGGTTGATGCCGGGGCCGGAGAGCGACTGAGATGTCGTCCCGTAGCTCGTTGTTGCAAGGGCGCTTCTCCGGTGGCAAGATGTACTTGTCCGTCAGGGACTTTGGTGAGGGCTTCCTCCTACTTGTCCGGCAGGGACTTTGGTGAGGGCTTCCTCCTATAAGTGCCATTGCACTCGAACGATGGTAGGGATAAGGCTCACCAAGAAAACTAGCATAGAAATCAATCTCCTGCTCTTGCTTTGAGACTGCTGATAGTTGAGCCATACATTTATCCCGCTCTTTCACTGGGTTGGTTTCTTGTGTGCTCAAACGTTGTATGTAACTTGTGATATACCAATGTTTTCAGTTTCCTCCCACATCTCAAACACGAGAACATGATAGCTCACACAACTCGAACATGACACAGACGGAGAGGTCTTTAATTTTGCGGCATTCCTATTCAAAGCTGCTTATATAGAGCTCATCATAGTTGTACTGAATTGGTCATCAAATAGTTGTGGAGCAAAATGCAAATGTGATTGTAACGGGTCATGCATTTAGCAATGAGGTTGTATACTGCTTCACAACATTTGGGTGTCGAGCTAATCAAGTTCAGTTTTACTGGTTATGCAACTATCATGGCAATTACGTTAGCAAAGTGAACTTGTATAACAGTCTAATCATTTCTTGTTTCTTTCACACAAAGTAAAAATAAATTTTCCTACGCTCCTCTTGTTATGCCAATTCTTTAAGATTTCTAACAAAATGAGCCTATTTGATTTTTCTCCCCATGCGAAAATGATATATGGATTTAATGGCAAATATAGATCATGGGGAGGAAAAAAAAGAGGCAATGCAACTTGGAATGCAACATAAGATTAAGATAGACCGACACTGTTAATACATAGAAAAGTATACTTTTGGTCCCTCTACTCTTTGGGAAGTCTAGATTTGGTCCTTCATTTTTAAAACGAAGAGTAAAATAGTATAAAACTATCACTTTTCGGGTTATGGTTTCAAATACCTGCCAGTTTTTAAACTGTGACTGATACCTACCAAATTAGTGGTTGACTATTTCAAAAAGAACCCAAATTACTGGTTTGTTAAATTTTAATCCGTTTCCTGAAAGGTCAGGCCCACACTTAAGTAAACCATTTGTTTGATCGTTAAGTTACACGTGAGGCCCACATGTCAGCTCTCTCTTCCTCACATGTGAGCCCTCTTCTTCCTGGTTCCAAGGGTGCCGCCATCTCGCGGGTCACCACCGCACACCTACCGGCCAGCAACCGCCGATGACTTACCACCTCCTTTGCGTCCAACAACGACAGCGCCGCTAGCCGCTCGTCCATCGCGCCTCTCCAGCTCGGACGACCACCACATTAGTAACAAAGGAGGGAAGCCACACTAGTACCGAAGGGTGCTATTAAGCCCCCCCCAACCCCGATAGCACACAATTGGCAAAAACCGTGTACGGTGTACTACATCACATACGGTTCAAAAACAAACTGTGTGTGATGTCAAAAGATCACATGTACATCACATGTGCCCGATTCAGGGATATGAACATGTCGTGGAGCGTCTTCCACACCATAGCTAAGGTGGTGAGCAATGTCATCTCGCCGAGGATGTCCTCGACCATCAACCCAAGGAGGGCGATCAAATCATGACCGTCTGGTCCTGCTGGTACCCGTGGAGGAAGTCTGAGCTTCCCACGCTCTTGGCGGCGTCTTTGATGCCTTCAACGATGGTCTGTGGTAGCTGGCAGGCAATGGTGCGACGATGGAACATCTCTATAGCCATACATGCCATTAGAGCAGAGGGCTGGGACGGCTTGTGTTTTCCATGAGGAAATTTTCTCTCATTCGGTGCAGCATGACGAGATTTCTGATCTAGGCGATCGAGACCTGAGTAGATGTGATGGTATTGTTGCAAGGATGCCGACAGAGGTGGAAACAATGGCATCAGCAGCGGAAGGGAGACGAGATCGGGCTCTGATTACCATGTCAGAGAGAATGGGTTTGCTGTGATCCATAGCCCCAATGGCTTTCATTTACTACAGTAGTATATAGGAGTATATTCATATGTGACCGCCAAGTTTATACAAGGATTACGCCAAATCAATCTACACGACCGCGTAGGTGATCAACACATTACAACAGAATCAATTAGCCATAACTAATTGAGTACTGCTATTTGATACGAGTACACATGTAAAAACCACTGATGAGCAATCGGGCACCAGTGACTTTGATGGATGGCCTACTATGAGTGAAATATGTATCATCGACAGACAGGAAATGAGGATCGACAGTGGTGACGGGGCTGCCAACGATGGGAAGGAGATGATCAATGCCCATCAGTGTCGAGTGTCGACAGCGCTACAGAAGACGAGACCCACGGTTCAGGATCAGTGATCGTCTTGTGGTAGGTCTCGTGTCCTAGACTCCTAATAGAGTATGAAAGTTCATAACTTGATCGGTTTACTTTCTGTGCATTGCCGTGGCTGTATGCATCGCCGTGATGCAGAGGTCTGGGGTTACCAGGGGCGGAGCTAGGGTTGGGCCATGCCCCGGGCCCAGGCCTGCTACAGTATGCTACAGTGTCGCTACACGGCCTAAAATGCTACTGTATCGAAGTAAGAATTGTGC
>NC_057801.1:748589047-748603608 GCF_018294505.1 Triticum aestivum
ATCCGCCACTGGGGGTTACCACCCTATAAAACGGGGAAGGTGAGATGGGTTCGGTGGCGCATCTAACATGGTGGCCTTTGTCCTGTATATATACTCGGTGCTCTACCACATAGATTATAATGTTGTTACAATGTGTAGAGATAAGGTTGTTACTATCCTAACAACGTATCTCAACTAATTACATGTTTAACATACCGTCCGAACGCTGGACGATGTTGGATTGAACGGTGTTGTTCAGTTTTGCTCTACACATGAACGACTTGATATGCTGTGTTGTTTGAAAATCGTCCAGCGTTTGTCGTCTGTGTAGCAGCGTTCAGAAAAGAAAACATGCATTGTACCATTCGAGTCAGGCTGCCATGCTGTGCTTTCAGTCCGAGTCTAATTGTAAGGGTCTTGGTCGTGGGTTACATAAGCAATTGTAAACCACCGGAAAAACACAAAGAGATGATTCCAACAATATATAATGGTACGCATTTACATAAGCTTTACTTTTGCTAATTATTCATCATCTCATCTCAGCACCTCTGTACGTATATAAATTATTCACGCCATTTGATAACTAACTAAGGTACACATGACTTCCTGCAAATAAGAGACGCTGGTTACAGTTGCTACTAACAAGAGTAACCCACAATGGTGCATATCTAACTGAATCTGCCACACACAATGGTGCATATTTGAATTTGCATGGAGCTAATTAATGTGTCCGGAAGAAGCCAAACTCCTTGCCCATCTTGCCAATAACCTTTCGGCACCATCTTCGAGAGCTCCTTGGAGGTCGATGACGGGGCCGGAGAGCGACTGAGAGGTCGTTCCGTAGCTCGTTGTTGCAAGGGCGCTTCTCCGGTGGCAAGACGTACTTGTCCTGGCAAGGACTTTGGCGAGGGCTTCCTCCCACATTTATCAGCAAACATGCCTCATTGCACTCAAATGATGATAGGGACAGGGCTCACCAAGAAAACCAACACAAAACTCAATGTCTGGTTCTTGCTTTGCGACTTTCAAGTCCCTAATATACTACGTCATAATGAAGGTAATCACTAGTTGCTATGGGTAGTTGAGCCATACATTTATCCTGCTCTTTCACTTTTTGGCTTCTTTTGTGCTTACACGTTGCATGTAGCTTGTGATATACTAGTGTTTTTGGTTTCCTCCCACATCTCAAACACGAGAACATGATAACTCCCACAACTTGAACATGACAGAAAGAGAGAGGCCTTTAATTTTGCGGCATTCCTATTCGAAGCTGCTTACACTAGTAGAAAACAGGGCTTTCGTTTGGGCCAGATAAGCCCATTAGTCCCGGTTCAATCACGAACCGGGACCCATGGGGGCATTGGTCCCGGTTCGTGAGGCTAAAGGCATTAGTCCCGGTTCAAATGAGCCCTTTAGTCCCGGTTTGAGACATGAACCGGGACTAAAGGGTGCGATGCCCTTTAGTCCCGGTTCGTACCTCAAACCGGGACTAAAGATTAGACCTTTAGTCCCGGTTTGAGACACGAACCGGGACTAAAGGGTGCAATGCCCTTTAGTCCTAGTTCGTGTCTCAAACCGGGACTATAGGTCCCATTTTCAAACTCTACCCCCCTGGATCGCCTCTTCAGTTTTCTAAAAAGCAAAAGAAAATGATAAAAACTTCAAAAATTAAAATCCTTCCAGATGTAGCTATGTTACTACATTTATTAGTTAGGACATGTTTTGCAAAAAAGTGTGAAAAAGTAAAACGGCCATATCTTTTGCATACGATGTCGAAAAAAATGCATAATATATCAAAAAAATCAGCACGAAAATCCTCAAATTCTAAAAGGAAAAAATTTATGCCCAAATTTCTGTTTTTTTTTAAATTTGGTTAAATCTGGTCAAACTATGGACAAACTACTTATTCAAGAAGTATTAATGGTACTAAACAATTATTCAAGAATATTAGTGTTACTAAATAATTATTTCAGTATTTTGAATTTTGGTCAAATCTGGTCAAACTGTTGTCAAACTACTTATTCAAGAAATATTAGTGTTACTAAATAATTATTCAAGAATATTAGTGTTACTAGAATATTAGTGTTACTAAATAATTATTTCAGTTTTTTTAATTTTGGTAAAATTTAGTCAAACTGTGGTCAACCAATGGTCAAACTACTTTTTCAAGAAATATTAGTGTTACTAAATAATTATTCAAGAATATTAGTGTTACTAAATAATTATTTTAGTTTTTTTGAATTTTGGTCAAACTGTGGTCAAACTATGGTCAACCAATGGTCAAACTACTTATTCAAGAAATATTAGTGTTACTAAATAATTATTGTTTTTAGAACAATAGTTTTAAACTCAAACAGTGAAACGTGTGACTTCATGCTCAAGCTAAACCCCTCAGGGTTAATAGGATTGACGTCTTACTATTGTCAGGAAAATAACAAGCACAGACTTGGAAATGAGGGGGAATAGAACCTGAAAGTTAAGCGTGCTCAGGTTGGAGTAGTGAAAGGATGGGCGACCGTCTGGGAAGTTAGATGATTTGGAATGATGAGGGATGAGTAGAGATTAGAGGTTAAATTGAGCAGTGATGAGGGGTGATTAGAGATTAGAGGTTAAAATAATTCAAAAATTTGAAAATTGGGAATTTTTTTATTTATTTTTCATAAATTTTCCTAAAGGTGGACCTTCAGGCAGTGGTCACGTGAAGGGCCTTTAGTCCCGGTTGGTGTAAGAACCGGGACTAAGGGGGGGGGGGGGGCTTTAGTACCGACCCTTTAGGCTGTGTTTGTTTGGGCTTCAGTTTCAACAAATTCAGGGCTTGCTGTGCTGAGGAAACAACTGTAGTGAAGGTTAGCTGTTTGGCAACGCAGCTGTGGAAACGACTGTGAGCTGGTGAAAAGCCTGAAATGCCCTTAGAGCATTGAGATCAGTGTAACTTGTTTATTCAGTGTTAAAAGGTTTTTTAAATGGTATTTTGACTGACAGGGAATGATTTGTTGTATGGTAAGGCATAAAATATTTCGTAATAATAATTTTCTCACTTTCTTGCTCATATATACATAGAACAATAGTAAGCAAAAGAATTATGATGTCTCTTGCGGTGGGTGAGGACGAGTGGAGGCGGCGGCGGGCGACGGCGAGTGGAGGCCGCGTCGGCGGATCTTGCGGCGGTGGAGGAACCCTAGGTTCCTCTCCCTCTCGTTGTCTCTCTACGTGCGTGGGTTTGCGATGAGGGAGACGAGATGAATGGATTGATTGAAACAGGGCTCGGTGGCATTCCTTTCGTAATTGCGCTGAACTATCAAGTGCGTCGGTGGAAATTTGACCGAGGGAAATCAGCTTCCTAGTGGAAGCAAGTACGACTGGCCTCACTTCGCCCTATACCACGTAAAAAGGCCTGAAACCGTTTTGGACTGTCAGCCGGAAATTGCCCCGTTTTAGCTGTTTGTTATAGCTTTAGCTTATTTCTACCGGAAACTGCTCTCTAAAATCCAAACAAACACAGCCTTAGTCCTGGTTCCAGAACCGGGACTAAAGGCCCTTATGAACCGGGACAAATGACCTTTTTTCTATTAGTGTATATAATTAAGCATGTGATGGGAGCTTATCATAATTGTACTGAAGTTGGTCATCACATAGTTGTGGAGCGAAATGCAAATGGGATTGTGACGGGTTATTCATTTTGCAATGAGGTTGTGTACTGCTTCACAACATTTGGGTGTGTCGAGAGAATCAAGCTTAATTTTACTGGTCATGCAACTATCATGGCATTTATGTCAGCAAAGTGAACTTGTATATCAGTCTAATTATTTCTTGCTTCTTTCTCATGACATAATTTTTTTCCTACACTCCTCTTGTTGCGTCAATTCTTTAAGATTTCTAACAAAATTTTAATCCTATTTGTTTATCCCCATGCGAAGATGATATATATATGTATTTAATGGCAAATATAGATTATGAGGATGGAAAAAAAGAGAGAAGGCAATGCAAGTTGGAATGCAACATAAGATTAAGATAGATCGACACCGTAAAGAGAAAAATACACTTTTGGTCCCTCAATTCTTTGGAATGTCTAGATTTGGTCTTCAACTCTAAAACAGAAGTAAATAGCATAAAACTACCATGTTTTGGGTTAGGATTCCAAAACAATATCAGTTTGTAAACTGTGACTGATATTTACCGAATGAGTGGTTGGCTGTTCAAAAAAAACCAAAATTGCCGGTTTGTTAAATTTTAACATGTTTTCTGACAGGTTGGGCCCGCACCTAATTGAACCGTTTGTTTGACTGTTATAAGTTACTGAAAAAGGCTTTCGCCCTGCTTTATATATAAAGCACCAACCATCAACAACTTGATACAAACTCATGCCACCGCAACACACGCACACACCCAAGGCGGATACATTGGCGCTGAACAACTAATACCATTTTCTCAATTAATCGCAATCATCCTCACAGTAAAGGAAATACCTTGACCGGTTCTAATATACCATGGAGTAATCCAAGTAGCCACTGGTTACAATTGCCATCTACTCCCTCCGTTCCTAAATATTTGTCTTTCTAGATATTTCAACAAGTGACTATATACGGAACAAAATGAGTGAATCTACACTCTAAAATATGTCTATATACATCCGTATGTGGTAGTCCATTTGAAATCTCTAAAATGGCAAATATTTAGGAACGGAGGGAGTAGTAAGCAAAAGTCATAGAAAATGATTTACTATGATTTAAAATAGAGTATGGAATATGTTTTCGTATCTGAATCTGCCATACACTTAGATGTTGGGTTTCCTCCCATATTTGTCGGCGAAGATGCCCCAGGGTACTCAAAAGGTGCTAACCAAAAAAGACAATTACAGACTCCTAGTAGTTGAACCATATGTTTACCCCGCTCTTGCACCGGTTTGGCTTCTTTTGTGCTCGCACATTGCATCATGTAACTTACGATATACTGTTTTCAGTTTCCTTCCACATCTAACTTTGCTCCATTTCTCTAATTTTGCGTAACTGATACAAACGGACATGCCTCTAATTTGCTGCATTCCTATTCCGAGTTGCTTATTTATTAGGCCTGTAAGGGTAGCTCATCATAATCTTACCGTAGTTGGTCATTACATAGTTGTGGAGCGAAATCCGAATGTGATGACAGTTCATTCATTTAGCTTTTTTTTTTGCGAAATAAGTCCATGCATTTAGCAATGAAGTTGTGTACTTCGTCACGAAATTTGCGCCCCCGAGGGTGTACATGTCCATGGTGCAGTGAGGGTACATGGACAAGGAGGACATGGAAGGCGACAAGCCAACAAGATCCTAACGTTGGTGCTTGCGACCCTCAAGAGAGCCTTGGCTTAGTGGTTGGGCATGCGGTTGTGCAGCCTAACGACCCGAGTTCAATTTCTAGAATTGACAGGTGATGTACAAGGGTTTTCCCCCATTTATTGAGGATGGAACCACTCATCAAAAAATATCTTGATACTCATTTTTTTTCTAAGGACCATGTTTATCTTGGTACTCATACTAAAATGGCCCTATGCATCCCTAGTTGGTGCATAGGCCGGGGAAGTGAAATTCTCCCCCATTAAGAAAGGCATCAGCTACTAGACGGATCTCAGATCTGGAACGACCCCCGCGCCGCTCACCCAGGAGCGGCTCGGGCGGATCTGCAAGCCGCCGCAGCCGGCTCCCTCCCGCCCCTTCCCTCACCTCACCATCGCCATAGGGCGCCGCGGGCAAAACCCGCACGGCGTCGGCGGCAGCGGGGCTGTCTTCTCTCGCGCGCCTCGACAGGTCTCGACGGATCTCGAGCGGCGACGACTGATGCGTGTATGTCGGCGGTGCGGCCCTAGGAGCAGGGCGCGGTCCTGTGCCTTACCTCGCGTGTCGGGGTCACCTTCAACGCTGCTGGAGGCTGGCAACTGCGGCTGGGGGCGGCGGCCGGTTCTCACAGCGACCGGATGCTGGGGCGGCGACCCCGGAGCTTGGCGGTGGTGGCGGGCGCTGGACTCGCGGCTGCGCTCCGGCCTGTGCAGGCGGCGGCGGCCCCTGTGCGTGGTCGGCGGCTCTCCGACCCGGACGACGCGGTGGGTGGCAGCGGCCCGGCGTGGCCGGCAATCTGGATGCGGTTGGGCCGGCAGCTCGCTGGTCTGCCGGAGATCCAGGGGCATCATCGTCTCCGACTCGATCTGCTTCGGTTCGTGCTAGTTCCGGTACAGGGAGATAGTCGCCATCTCCCGATGATGGCTACATGGATCTGGCAGCGACGGCTGGACCCTTGGTCTAGGCTTCGACAGAGAAGGCGGCGGTTTGTGCATAAGAAGCGGATGGAATTCTTCGAACAGATCTGGGTGAAAACCTGCTCTTGGCTAGATGCCAAAGCCGGCGATGGCGGCGCTCTACGGTGCCGTTCCCTTCTTGAAGGCATCGCCGTGGAGAAGTTCTAGACTACAATCTGCTACCTCCGTGGAAACCCTAGATCGATAGATTAGAAGACGGCGGCGCGTTTGTGTCGTTTCCCCCTTGGGGGCGTCTTTCTTGGAGGTGTACGCGGGCTCGAGGGACCAGTGGACGACGTGTTTGGTGGAGAGGTGCTTCATCATGCACATTGGTGGTGACAAGATCTCGATGGCTTGGCGCTCTGGAGATTAGGCGTCTGATGTGCGATGATGGCCTCGCGCAGGAGGGTGACGCTGTCTGGCGTCGTGGTGGCGTCGATGACAGTTAGACCGGGCAAGGTAGGTGCAGCAGTCCATCACTGAAGATGGATTGGTGGCAGGTGGCTGCGACGGCCTCATACCCGGCAGGCGTCCTGGTTGAGGAGTGCGCTGGACTGGTGGGTGCCCCATACCCAGCAGGCGTCCTGGTTGGGACCTCAGGTCTTAGATGTTAGGTTTGGTTGCGAGGTCTGTTTGGTATTAGGCCCAGACTATCACCATCCGTTCATCAACTGGATAGGAGTAGCGACAGATATTGCCTAGACGGTAGGTTTAGTCTTACTGTTGTATGACTTTGTAAGGTCTTGTGTGAATAATTAATAAGTGGCTGCATGCATCATCCAGATGCAGAGGCCGGGGTCCTCCATTTCTAAAAAAAAAAGAAATCGCTAGCAGTGTTAATGAGGCCGCCATGATGGATCGAGCGTGTAGGAGCAGGTGAGCATTGTGAGGACGGTCCAACGGTGAGAGGTGGTGAAGGACATGCACGGATGGCTCAGGTGCTTCGTCATCAATCACATGAACATGTTCGTGCAAAAGAACATACGGGTCCAGCGTTTTCACTGTCAAGTTAGATCATGATAAGACTATGCCAGTTCGAACGTGATACATGATTAAGCTAATTGAATAGCACATTTTAGAACATGTCATCTATGGCCTGGTCTGCCAACTCGGCCGCCCGCAACACAGAGGGTCATCACACCAACCCTCGGCCTTCCTCCACTGGTACTAGCGCGACCAAACGATCATGATCGCCTTCCTTGGGTCGATGACCCATCCTCAGCCAGATGACCTGGCTCATAACCTCGACTGCGCTGTGAAACACGCTCACAACATGTTCGCTTCCTAGAATTGGAATCGTGTGATATAGTTGCGGTACCAGCTCTCCAACTTGAATAAGAGCTAGTAGTGCAGCCACATCACATGCACCCGATTGTAGGATGTGAACATGTTTGGGAGCATCTTCCACACCGAAGCGGAGGTGATGAGCTATGTCATCTCGCCGAGGATGTCCTCGATCATCGACCCAAGGAGTGCGATCAGATCATGACATCTGGTCCTGCTGGCACCAGTGGAGGAAGTCCGGGTTCGCCAAGCCGTTGGCGGTGGCGTTGATTTTTCCTATGACTATGTGTGGCAGGAGGTAGCCTTACGATGGAGCCGTCGACATTGCCGTACATGCCATTGAGGCAGAGGGCTGGGACGGCTTGTGTTTTCCGCACGGGGAAATTTTCTCTCATGAGGTAAAGCATGACGAGGTTCCCGATAAACGTGATGGAGACCGGAGCAGATGTGGTGGTACACATGGCGCGCAGAGGGAGATGAGATCGGGCTGTGATTACCAAGTCGTAGAGAATGATTTGTCGTGCTTAGAGCATCTCTAACAGAGGAGTAAAAATATTGAGCGCTAAAATAGTTTTACAACGCCACTGTAGCACTTTTAGCGCGCCATGGCCAACATTGATTTTCCATATGCCTGAAACCGCGCGCCCAGAAAAACACGCAGTGCAAATTATGAAGTGCGCGCGGTCAGGGGCCCACATTTGAAGCGTGAGAGAGCGCTTTTAAGCGCGTGCGCTAAATTCTTTTACGTGCGCACTATTTTGCAGTATCTGTTGGAGCCTCTCCGGCATCCAAAAGGACGGTTTTTAGCGTGCGGAGCAGTTTTTGGGCGCCTGTTGGAGATGCTCTTAGCTGCAATGGATTTCATTGTATTTTTTTAACACAGTATAGACGCAGACGCTCATATATACGAGCAATGCACTCATCCCTATAAACGCATGCCCACACACGCTAGCTAGGCCTATGAACACCTTCGAGAGACTGAACCGACACGTCATCTCGAGATTGATGAAGACGCCATAGACGCCTTTGTTGTCGACAAGAACGTCTCCTCCTACTGAACGCACCTCGCCGGATGGCCTGAAATAAATGCAGGAAAATGTAGGCACCAATGTCAAGTCTAGAAGTTGAACTCTGATGGGATGGGAATACCACTGCCCGTCTAACTATCCAACCACAATTTAGTTCATGATTTCCTTGTATATATATATACGACGATACTTGATGGCCAAGATTACAGAGGGATTACACCAAATCATTCTACACGATCACGTACGTTATCAACACAATTACAACCGAATCAGTTAGCCATAACTACCTGGTATGAAACGGTTACAACAACCATTGACAGGCAATCAACAGGCACCAGCTAGTGAGTTTGACACATGGTCTAGTATGAGTGAAAAATGTTATCACTAACGGGCAGAAAATGGGAGCCGGCAGTGGTGACTGAACTGCCGGCGACGGGCAGGAGATGACCGATGCACATCAGGGCGACAACATTACCGAAGATGTGGCCCATCAGCGCTCAATTTTCTTTTCCAGTCGTTGGTTCATGACCAATGACCGTCTGTTGGGTAATTGAACATGTACCACTCCTAATGTGACTTTTGCACTTGGACAGAGGGAGTAGTTTGTTCTAGTAGGTCTCATGTCCTTTTAGATTACGAAAACTTCAGAACATATATCGTAAAAAAGAAAAGTTCAGAACGTAATCAGTTAATTTTCCGTACATATTGTAGTGGTATTTGAGGTCGGCTTTGTGCCGTGTGTTGTGCTTTCGGTGAGAGTCTAATTGTGTTGTGCTTTCGGTGAGAGTCTAATTGTAAGGGTGTTAGTCCTAGGTTATATAAGCATTTGTAAATCACAAGAAAAACGTACAGAGATGGTTCCAGTAATGGTACACACTTACATAAGATTTACTTTTGCTAATTATTCATCGTCTCCTCTAATTTACATAAGATGGTCTCATCTAATTACTTTCCAGCAATTTATAAACCTCGGTATATAATTTATTCATGCCATTTGATAGGTACACATGACTTCGTGCAAATAAGACCCTACAATTGGTCCTAATAAACCATAGTGTAACACAAGTAGCCCCTAACTGCCACCTAGTCGGTCCTGCTAAGGCCGAAGAGGGTGCTAAATACAATCCTGGAAAAGAAGCAGTAGAACAGGATTTACGTCGATTTGTAATAGAGTACAAATTGTGGTTTCGTAATATAACTGAATCTTCCACACACTGAGAGGATATTGAACACAATGCTGGGCTTCCTCCCATATTTATCAGCAAACATGTGCCCCATGGCACTGAAACGATGATCGGGACAAGGCTCACAAAGAAAACCGGCATATAACCAAATGTCCGGTTCTTGCTTTGCGGTTTTCAAGTCCCTAATCTGGTGCGCTGTAACGAAGGTAATCACTGGGTACTGCTGGTAGTTGAGCCATACATTTATTCCGCTCTTTCACTGTCCTTTTGCTACTGTCCTTTTGTGCTCACATGTTGCATGTAACTTGTGATATGCTAGTATTTTCAGTTCCCTCCCACATCTCAAACACGAAAACATGATTGCTCCCACAACTCAAACATGATACAAACAGAGAGGCCTTTAATTTTGCGGCATTCCTATTCAAAGCTGCTTATATGTAATCAAGCATGTTATCGGAGCTCATCATAATTGTGCTGAAGTTGGTCATCACTTAGTTGTGGAGCGAAATGCGTGTCGAACTGTCTGAGAAATTAACTTATGGTTTCATAATGTTCGTATTACACATGAATATAAATAATATGGTTCAATAACCATTGAAAACATTATGCTAAATTGTGTACCACCTATGAGGGAACTATATTTAATTTGCTTTACTTTGTGGAAATTTAATTATTGTGCTATCACCGAACCAACATAATATTAGTGACCAAAATGTGTTATTTGTATGGACCTTAGGCCAACTAATCAACGTGTACGTGCAATGCACGTTAATTTGGAAGTATATTAAGTGCATGCGGATATTATTTGCGTGTTATTATGTGATTAGCACTATATTTGGCATGAAATTAACAGCACGCTAAACGTGTTGAGCGCTCGACATTGAAGCAGTTTAGGTCGTTGGATTGACATGATTTGATGGCCGAGATTAATTGGATCTGCCCCTTTGGGTCTTTTTATATTGGTATAGTCCATAGAGTTTAATCTCTTTTTTGCGGGAAACATAGAGTTTAATCTAAGATCACAAGATAGCCAGTGTTTTTTTTGTGATTCTATATCAGGACATGTGATTAAAACTCTTGTTCATATTGCATTTACAGTTAGAAAAATCTATTGCTGTGGTTCAAGTAGTAACGTGGGTTCACTGCAGCACTGTTAAGATGATGTATCTATTGTATTAAGGCTCCATTAGATGACTGATCAGATGGTGTTACATATATACAATTATAAGGGTAATATTAATGCTGAACAGATTATATGGTTTTGAGTATCTATTGATTGTGGGGGCCATTGATATAGTAATGCTTTACTAGATCAATGAACACATGATGTTAGGTATTGTACCGCTTTCTTTATATTAACACAAAATGTTCAAATTATCATGAAATATTCACTTGGTTTAAAAACACAAGTTGCCTATATGGCATTGGAAAAGTAGATCTACACATTAACAGTCAAATGCGAAATAGAAACACAAGTATTTGTAGTATTAAAGCACTTGCATTTATACACAAGAAATACATGTATATCTGACATTTTTATGCTGCGTATTTGTTAGTATTAAACCACTTGCATTTATACATGAGATAGAATTACATGTACATCTGACATTTTGATATCATGTATTTATTGTACTAAAATGCTTGCATTTGTACACGGGGTAGAAATACCAACATGTCCAACATTTTGATACAATGTATTTGTAGTATTAAAGCGCTTTCATTTGTAAACGAGACACAAATATATGTATATCTGACATTTTGATATCACGTATTGCAGTATTAAAGCACTTGAATTTATAGTCGAAATAAAAATATATGTATATCCAACATTTTGTTATCACATATTTGAAGTATTAAAGCACTTGCATTTATGAGATAAGAATACTCTTATATCTATCATTTAGATTCCTCATTGATTCATCTCATACATTCAATGGAAGCTCAAATGAACATCTCTATAAATAGCACAGATTGGTTCACATCAATCCCGACGAACCGCAAGCAAAGCAAGGAAAAGTTTGATCGTCTTGGCCATGGCATTCAATAGAGCACAATTGCTTGTTGCCTTCGTTCTGGGTTTGCTCCTCATGTGCCACGGTAAGTTTAGATACTATCGTAAGATCATATATTAAGTCCAATTTATACATATACGTACATATTGTAAGCTCATGGGTTACACATTTTTATGAAATTTATATATGTGTGCGCATTTGGCAAATTGATCATAGTGGTATCATGCAAGTACATATATTAATTAAAGTTCTGGGTGTTAAACTCTCTGGTGCAGGTGCGGAGGCTTTCCATCAGCTTTTCTCCTCCATGAACAAGGATTACAACCACGGATGCATGGACTGGAAGGAATGCATGAAGAGTTGCCAAAAGGGGGGGTTCGACGGCGGATTCTGCATACTCTCCAAATGCACCTGCTTCAAAAAGGGTATGCATGCACCACCACCACAACACAATGCGCCAGAGTTGGCGCCATCTGAAGGGCCATCGCAGGCAAAAGCCATGTTTGCAAGGAAAGTTTACATGGGTATGGATAACTGATTCGGTGGCTAATTTTCGCGACTCTATAAAAATGTTATGTGTGTAAGCAACTAAGCATGAATAATTGATCGCATGAAAATATGCTGAATTGGAGTAACGAAAGAAATGACAAGAAAGAAGACTCTTCAATCTGATACCGTGCTTAAGTGAAAAAAATGTGTATAAGCAACTAAGCATGAATAATTGATCGCATGAAAATATGTTGAATTGGCCAAAAAATGTGTTTGCTTTATTTGGTTAAGAAAAGCTTAAATTGAGTTTTCATACATTTGTAGGATTTAGTTTGAATTAAACTTAACCTAAATTAAGTTTTTTTATTTTTTTGTACATTTTTAGTTGGGTTTTATCTTTCTCGTTTTTGACATATTAAAGTATGCTACTTAGAATTTTCTTTGGATTTTTTGAACTTCATTTGATTTTATATTTGATTCTTTATTCACTCTCTAGATTTATGTAAAAAGAAATTCATTTCTATTTCCTCCTCTCTTCCCTAGGCACAACCCACATTTTTTTGTCTCGTTCCAAACCAAATGGGCCTAGCCCAATCTGCATCTCTGTCTTACCAACCTCTCTCGCAGCCCAACTACCCCCTTCTATATTTTTTCCTACTTTCCCTTCCTTCCTCATGTGTCTGGCTGAATTGCCTGGCACCCAGGCAAACGTCTCTTTTCCTTACTCTTCAACTTCCTCTGTACTAGTAATCATGCACATGCAATGCACGTCTTGACTAGTATTACAAACATACGTGAGAATTAACGTGCATAGAAAGATATTTTGATTGCACTTAAAGGTTATCAATTAATATGCATATCTAATATTACAAACATACATGCGAGATTATATATGTGGGATTAACATGTGAAATAAACCAATTTAGGCAAGCTTAGGTTGTTTTGTGGGGTTAACATGCGAATCCATTAGCGTTGGTTTCCATTTTAAGCATGTGGTTTTGGAAATGAAACAAAATTGCCCATTCATGATATGTAGTAGTCAAGACGATCTGGCATAACCACCACTTGCTTTGTCTATATTGGACCATCTATATAAATTACTGTATTTGGAAATAGTATGAACTTGTGCCTATCTAGTCAAGCATATGCATGTGTTGCTTTCTTGCCATGCATGCATGACATAAACTAGAAGCGTACGCGCGCTTTGCTGCGCCGTTTGGTTAAATTGCTTGTGGTTGGGTGGGAATTCGCTGGATGACATTATTTTGTTGATTGTTTTGTTCATATGGTCTTGCAGCCGAGCCATTGTAAAAATAAAAATATATAGATTAGGGATGACAATAACTCTCATATATAGAGCATTTATCATCTCTTGTTTTACATATTCAACGTTGATAGCATTGCCACCAGAACTACAATGACCTACCGCTAATACATTCAGTATCTGAGCAAAGCTAATTGAATCCAAAATGGATACTCCTCCCCTACACATGCCCCAAGGAAAAAAATGCAATATGGCCAACAATCAAGTAAGATTCTAGCCAGAAGTGAATTGACAACACACTTTAGAAATAGTATGAAATGGCATCTTAAGCTGCATGCTTCCATTGCAGATTTTTTATACAGTAGAACATCCACGGTAATAGTGAAGATAAAAGATCAGCCAACTTCATGATACTGCTTACAGTGATAGCATATTCACAACATTGTAGACAATACTCCGATGATGAAATCCAGAATACTTCTAGACAGACCTTGTTAGCAGCACAAGCAATTAGCATGGTTATGAAACATATATTTGTCATGCCTTGAACTATGTTTGTTAGTCATGCTTGGGACAATTAGTTTGGTATCTTTGTTAGTTTCCCTGAACTCTGTTGGTTACCCTAAACAAGGTTTGTTTGAACTGCTTGGAATAATTAAGTAATGTGGTGTCATGCTGTTGCCTGAACTATTTTGATTTGATATGAGCTTGAGTATGTTATGAATTGATTTCATATGCTGATCATTGTTTGATATGAACTGATTTCATATGTTGGTCGTTGTTTGATATGAATTGATTTCATATGTTGATCATTGATTGATATGAATTGATTTGATATGTTGATCATAGGGGGGCAAGTTGCCGACCAACCCTAAAATGGCCTAATTAGGCCATCTAGGGGGCAAGTTGTCGACCAACCCCAAAATGACCTAAGTAGGTCATCTTAGGGGGCAACTTGTTGACCAACCCCAAAATGACCTAATTAGGCCATCTAGGGGGGCAAGTTGTCGACCAACCCTAAACAACCTAATTAGGCCATCTTAGGGGGCA
>NC_057801.1:748603880-748615176 GCF_018294505.1 Triticum aestivum
GTCGACCAACCCCAAAATGACCTAATTAGGCCATCTTAGGGGGGGGGGCAAGTTGTCGACCAACCCTAAAATGGCCTAATTAGGCCATCTGGGGGGCAAGTTGTCTACCAACCCTAAAACAACCTAATTAGGCCATCTTACGGGGGCAAGTTGTCGACCAACCCTAAAATGGCCTAATTAGGCCATCTAGGGGGGCAAGTTGTCGACCAACCCTAAAACAACCTAATTAGGCCATCTAGGGGTGCAAGTTGTCGACCAACCCTAAAATGACCTAATTAGGCTATATTAGGGGGCAAGTTGTCGACCAACCCTAAAATGGCCTAATTAGGCCAGGCCATCTTAGGGGGCAACTTGTCCTAAAACTAGATAGAACATTCATGAATTCATTCATACATACAAATAAGCCATCTATGCCATCTAGAGGACCAACCCTAAAAGTCATCCATCCACATAGAAAATGCTTTCATTCAGAAAAGTACATAGATCATATATACATACATATAAGCCATCCTTTTCATTCAAACACATAATACTAGCACTACTAAGGAAAACCTTATACACAGAAACGTAGCAGTAGCGCGTGTCAAAAAGAATCGCTACTACTACTTACCACTAGAGCCTGACAAATAAACGCGTTGCAACTAAGCTTATAGTAGTAGTGCGCCAGACGAAAGAAGTGCTACTACTATAATTCCGATACTGTTCTCAGCAGGCTAGGAACAGTAGCAGCGAGCTCATGGAAAGCGCGCTGCTGCTAAGATGGTTGTAGCAGCGTGTTTTACGCGGAAAGCGCTACTGGTAATGAAAAGAAAAAAAGAAAAAACATATACAAAAGTAAATGAAAATGAAATAAGTAGAAAAAGGGAAAGGAAAAAAAGAAAATGTGAAGGAAAATAAAATAAAAATAAAAATAAAGGAGAAATGCATAGCAGCAGCGTGCTTTCAGGACAATCACCATAGCTAACATATCAGTAGCGCGTTCTGTTAACCCGCGCTGTAGCTATGTTAGCTATAGCTAATGTAGCAGCAACGCCTTTTCCAGGACCGCGCTACTGCTATTTTTTGACTTAACTGCGCGGTTCTTCTCCCCCCCGGCCACTTCCCCCAAATCCCTCCTCGATCTGCTGTCGCCATCGTTGTCGCCTTGCATCGCGGTTGGCAGCCACGCGCTCTCCCGTCGCCCTCTGCACGTCCTTTGCTGCCCTCGGTGGTCGCCGTTGTCATCGCCCTCCGCCGCGCGCCCGAGCACCGACCCCAACCCCGACCCCGACCTCGACGCCGCGTGCCCCTCCCTCGGCCGCTCCCTAACACCGGCGGCGCCCAAGGTGAGCACGCCTACACCTCCTCCTCCTCCCCTACCTCTATCTAGCTAGGGTTCCTAGGGTTCATCAAATTTTAGGGTTCATCTAATTATTAGGGTTCATCAAATTAGCTACTACTTGTAAATGCTTAAGTAGTTATATAGTTGTTGTGCACCCAATGTAGTTAAGTAAATATAATTGTAAACTAGATGTTAATTATGGTAGTAATTGTAGATTCTTAAGTAGTTTTGAGGACAAATTCCTAGGGTTCATCAATGATGCTTAAGTGGTTGTAGATGGTTAAGTACCTAGCTAGGGTTCATCGAATTAGTTAGCACTTGTAGATGCTTATGAACTAGGGCAGTAGGGTTTAACTAGATGTTAATTAGGGCAGTAGTGTTTAGTTTAGAGAAAAAGATCAATATTTTTTATTGTTTTTTAGTAAGTGTTTATTAGAGCTAGTAAGAAATTTAATGGAACTAGTTGAACTAGTTTATTTTTAGTAAGAACTAGTTGAATTAGTAGAACTAGTTTATTTTTAGTAAGAAAATTAATAGAACTAGTTGAACTAGTTTATTTTTAGTAAGAACTAGTTAAATTAATAGAACTAGTTTTTTAGTAAGAAAATTAATAGAACTAGTTGAACTAGTTTATATTTAGTAAGAACTAGTTTATTTTTATTTATAGTAAGTGCTTAGTTGAACTAGTTGAATTAATACAACTATTTTATTTTTAGTACAAAAATTAATAGAACTAGTCTATTTTTTTAGTTAAAGTAATTATTCCCGCATTGACGTCGATGATGCCTATCCTGCATCCTCGCCGTCGACTCGGCGGACAAGGCCTGCTTGATCAGAGGGGCCATGTCTGGGACTGGGCTCCACAGGGCTGATACTGGGATGTGCTACCTTCCGGGAGGCGTAGCTTGGTGAGGAGCCAGCCTGTCATTGACCCGAACCTTCTTTGGTGGTGGTCACGTGGGCCAGTGATGATGCGGAAGGTTGAGGACCCCGTGGAGGTGGTACGTCACCGTGTCAGCGAGGAGGACGAGCACGTCCGTCGTTACATGGTTGCGTTGGAGGGCAGGTTCTCCAATACCTGGTAGGTTTTTCAGGGATCTTGCTGGATCTATGATCCTGTGATGGTTCCTTCTCTTTGGGTGTCCACTGCCCGGGTCAATACCCGTCGTTTGCTAGGGTTTTAGCTCTATTAGTGAGGTTATATGTATGATACTATTCGAGATGTATTAGTGATAATATTTGACGATGTACGGACGCAAGAGATGATTTAGTTTTGCTTATTGAATGCATGCAAATTTTAATACTAATTTATTTTATGATTTAGTTTTGCTTATTGAATGCTCAAATTGGAGTACTACTCCAATTTTGAATGCTCAAATTAGAGAGCACAATGCAAGGCGTATGCATTTGATTGGTTGATAGCTTATAGGGTTTCACTAAGTCGTAAGACGAGGATAATAATGTTTTTATTTATATTATGTTTTTGCAGCCAAATATCCATGTCGTCGCCGTCGTCGTCCCCGTCACGGACCCCTCCGACCTCGAGGTGAGACCAGCCAAATCTCCATGTCAATATGAGTCCTATAAGATATTTTGAAATGTTTTTGTTCATATTTTCAACCATTGAAATGCAATGACCATCAAGTTTGAATGCAAATAGGATATGTGCTTGCCCATGTGGCCATGTTTGCAGGTAACACCTCCGAGTGGCCTACGTTTTGCCGGAGTGTTGATTAATTTCTGTTACGACAAATTTCAGGTGCTCGATATGTTCTTTTTTAGGAAAGGTCATGCCGGATTTTTCCGTGAATTTTTGCATGACTTGTGCTAGAATATGTAGGAAATATCGAGTGGCCTGGATTTTCTAGGAAGATAATTAAACGACATTTCGGGTTGACTTTAAGTCTGTCGAGGCTCCATACATAACAATCAAAAAATGAATGAGGGAGAAAGTCTGCGCCATATATGAGAGAGGAAGAATCCCGACTGTTGTCATGGGGGTCGTTTCTCCTTCTCCTAGTGCTAGACCTTTGTTATGCACTAGGGAAAGGAGGAGTAACAACCATCACTGACGGTGGAACAATCAGTGAGGAAGTGTGTCCACCATATATGGGCAAGCTTTTAAATAGCGGATAGCGGACTGGTTGGGGATTAAGGTTCGTGTAGTGGAATGTGGATAGCGGGCGATATTGAGGGCACTATGTCCACATAGCCAATTTTTTAAAAACACTCATAAATTTGAGATTGTTGTGTATATTTCTAGGCCATTGACAAAAAATATGACCCTTAATTTGAGAAATCATCATTTATATAAGAATATAAACTATATGAACAATATTTTGTCGTGCAACCATGCAAGCATGACACATTTACCAAAATAGATTACACAAGAGAAGAACAAGGACTTATATAGCGGGCGATATTGCGGATAGCGGACGATATAGTGGTCTAACAAGTGATATTGCGCCCGCATCATGACAACACACTATTTTCCAATGCAGCCTTAAACTAATAGTGGCAGGGTGACGCTACCGCTATTGTGGGCGCAATAGCGAAGGTAGCGGACGCTATTTAAAAGCTTGTATATGAGAGAATAAGAATGCCGACTGTTGTCGTGGGGGTCGCTTCTCCTTCGTTCCCGTGTGCTAGACATTTTGGTTTAATGCACTCAGGTACGAAGGGAGGAGTGATCATTGATGAAGCTATGTACCTAGGGTAGGGTCATGGACCTGTCCAAGACACCCTCCCCAAGGACATTTCTAGAAGAAACCACCTTTTAGTCGACCCGGAAATGTTCCACTCGACGGACTCAAAGCCACTCGACCATGAAGCCATCCACTCGACAGCCACGAGACCTGAAGTCAGTCTGCACGCAAACGGTCGGTCATTAAGTAGCTTTTATGGTCATCATGGCACTTTATTTGTAGCGTTACCCGTAACGCCCTATCTTAATGTATCTTAAACCCTGCATAACTGAGGGCCGGAGGGGTCTGGCGGACTCTATATAAGCCACCCCCTCCTCAGTGTAAAGGGTTCACACCCCTGTAACTCATACACACATAATACCAGTCGGCCGCCTCCGGGCTCCAAGACGTAGGGCTGTTACTTCCTCCGAGAAGGGCCTGAACTCGTAAACCCCTTGTGTATACAACTACTCCATAGCTAGGATCTTGCCTCTCCATACCTACCCCCCTTTCTACTGGCAGACTTAGAACCACGACAGTTGGCGCCCACCATGGGGCAGGTGTCTTAGCGACTTATTGGAGAAGTTGCGATTTTTCCGATCTCCTTCATCATGGTTTCAGGCGGAGTTCTGGTTGAGGGCCGCGAGATCCGTCTTGGCACGCTCACATTCATCGCCGATGACTCCGCTTGGCTTCAGGAGGCTCCACTCGACATCAACGCGCTCCCAGTCCGCGGGGCGATGCACTTTCGCGCGTGCGTCTGTGGTGTCCTACTGCGGCAACCGTCGACCCAGTATCGGCCGGTCCCCGTGTCATCCTCCCTCCCTGTTTCCTATCGGCGCAAGCGCTCCGGTCGGTTGAGGCTTCAGCAGTGGGTGAGGCACGCGGTGGCTCGCCAGTCGGCCACCCCCCAAGTTGCGGCAATCGAGCCCGACAAATCTCTCTACGGCCTGTTTGACCTGTCAACTGGCTCCGCAGAGACTGCATCCGAGTGCGACAGCAGTGATCCCGCGGCGGAGGTTCTGATGGTCGATGGACCACGCAGTCCTCCAGGTTTCCCCCTCACCGACGGAGGCGCGGCGGAGGCAATCCGTCGCATGTCCATGAGGAATATCGCCCCGAGCCCCTCACTTCGCTGCAGAGGGAAGATCTTCGCCGCCGGAACATGGATGCGCTGTACACTCCTATCGTTGGAGAAACCCCCGAGGCTCGTGCCTTAGAGGACGCCGCTTGGCTAACTTGGCTGAGCGCACTCAACTAGAGAACCTTCAGCGGGCACTCGACGAGCGTGCGCGGCAACGGGTTCCAGAATCCAGTCGACGTCAACTCTTTCCACCACCGACTCAGGTATATCGAACTCCGATCCAGAATTTAGCAGCTGCAGCCTGTATAGCAGAGTCGATTCAGCCTTCCCAGTCAGAGGCTGGCAGAGGCTTGTTATAGATGAGAGATTTACTCCAGGCAGCAGGGGATCAAAATTCAGCTATATCGCAGTCACGGAATAGGATCCACAGCAGATCCGTCGCTGCAAATACAGTCCAGTCGGCCCATAGTCCAAGATCGCCCCCGAGGTGTGAGGAACGTGGAGACCGGCATGATCAGTACAAGAACCTTGAGCAGTATGATCACCGAATCGATCGCGATGATCGACGTCGAGTGCCCACCCCTCCCCCAAGGGGTGGATCGTACGCGCCTCGACAACAAGATGACAGACGCCATCACAGTGTTGGACGAAGGATTCCTGTCGACCCCAGGGAATCAGGCTTTGATGCGAGATCCATTATCATTCAAGGTTTGGTCGACAGGAACAGAGCTCACCGAGAAGGTCATGACAGAGATATACCCACCAGCAGCAGAGTACACGTCTCAGGACCAGAGTGTTTCAGCAGGGCCATCAGGGCCACGGTGATTCCTCCCAACTTCAGGTTGGCGACTGGAGTCAGTAAGTTCACCGGTGAGTCCAAGCCTGATACTTGGCTTGAAGACTACCGAGTGGCTGTTCAGATTGGCGGCAGCAATGATGAGGTGGCCATGAAACACCTGCCTCTTATGTTGGAGGGCTTGACCAGAGCATGTTTGAATCAGTTAGCACCCAGCAGCATTTACACTTGGGAAGATCTTGCCCGAGTGTTCGTCACAACATTTGAAGGAACTTGCAAGCGACCAGCAGAGTTGACAGAGCTGCAGTCTTGTGTGCAGAAGTCGAATGAAACTTTGAGGGATTACATCCAGAGATGGATCACGTTGCATCACACGGTAGAGAATGTATCTGATCACCAGGTAGTCTGTGCCTTCAAGGAAGGTGTTAGGTACAGAGAGTTAAACTTGAAATTCAGTCGAACCGGAGACATGACCCTAAGTCGAATGATGGAGATTGCCACCAAATATGCCAATGGTGAAGAAGAGGATCGGCTCCGGAGTGGCAAGCACAAGTCATTCACCCACGAAACCGGAGGAGGGAACTCCAGTTGGAAGCAGAAGCGAAAAGCCGAGCCCGCTACTCCTGGAGAAGCCTTGGCTGTGACTCAAGGAAAGTTCAAAGGAAAGCCCAGAGGATCTTGAAACCCTAAGAAGGTGAAGGACAAGGAAGGAAATGATGTGATGGATTTTCTGTGCCACATCCACACGAAGAAAGATGAGGAGGGTAACTTCATTTACCCAAAACATACCACTTAGCAGTGTTGGCTCTTGATCCAGTAGTTTCAGGGGAAACAACCCAAAGATAAGGAAAAGGAGTCGGACAAAGTTGAGGACAAAGAGGATAGTGATGAAGGATATCCCCATGTCAATTCCACCCTGATGATTTTTTCTGATGTTGAAAGCAAAAGTCGACTGAAAGTTATCAACCGTGAAGTGAATATGGTCGCTCCGGCGACACCTAGTTATCTGAAATGGTCTCAGACTGCCATCACATTCGACCAGTCCGATCATCCGACACACATAGCCACCCCTGGGAGGCAAGCTCTGGTGGTCGATACAGTCATCGAAGGCACTCGACTGACTAAGGTTTTGATGGATGGTGGTAGCGGCCTGAATATATTATATGCAGAGACGCTGGAAGGGATGGGCATTCCGATGTCCAGACTCAGTACCAGCAACATGAGTTTCCATGGAGTCATTCCTGGAAAGAAGGCTGAGTCACTCGGCCAAATTGCTCTTGATGTGGTTTTTGGCGATTCCAAGCATTACCGCAAAGAAAAGTTGACGTTTGAAATTGTGGATTTCCAGAGTGCTTATCACGCTATTTTGGGCAGGCCGGCTTATGCACGTTTCATGGCTCGACCATGTTATGTGTACCTCAAATTGAAGATGCCTGGTCCCAAAGGTGTGATCACTATTACTGGCAATCGGAAGAAGGCGGAAGTGTGTTTTCAGAAAGGCTCAAAGATCGTCGATGCTCAGATGGCAGTGGTGGAGCTGCAGGAATACTAGAAAACTGCAGACCCGAGTGATTTGTTGCGAGCCAAGAAGCCCGCTACAGAATCAACATTTCAGTCGTCCGGTGAGACAAAACCGATTCACATCCACCCGACCGACCCCAATGCTGCTCCGACTCATATCTCCACAACACTCGACTCCAAATAGGAAGAAGCGCTCATCCAGTTCCTCCATGAGAACCGGGGCATCTTTGCATGGAAGCCTTCTGACATGCCGGGTGTTCCCAGGGGGCTGGCTGAGCATCGTCTACGAGTCGACTCAAAAGTAAAACCTGTCAAAGAACATCTGCGACGGTCCGCCATCCAGAAAAGGAAGGCCATTGGCGAGGAAGTGGCTCAACTCTTAGCAGTGGAGTTCATCCGAGAGATTTACCACTCCGAGTGGCTCGCCAATGTCGTCATGGTCCCCAAAAAGGACAAGTCACTTCGCATGTGCATCGACTTCAAACATATCAATCGGGCCTGCCCGAAAGATCATTTTCCTCTCCCCCGCATCGACCAAATAGTCGACTCGACTGCGGGATGTGAGCGCCTGTCTTTTTTAGACGCCTATTCCCGTTACCATCAGATCCGTCTGTATGGGCCCGACGAGATCAAAACAGCTTTCATCACTCCATTCGGGTGCTTTTGCTATGTCACCATGCCATTCAGTCTCAAGAATGCCGGAGCCACGTTCATGAGGATGATTCAGAAGTGTTTGCTCACTCAAATCAGTCGGAATGTGGAAGCATACATGGATGATATTGTGGTCAAGTCACGGAAAGGTTCCGACCTGCTGACTGACCTCGCTGAGACATTTGCCAACCTCAGGAGGTATGATATCAAGCTTAATCCATCAAAGTGCACATTCGGAGTTCCTGGCGGAAAGTTACTCGGTTTTCTCGTTTCCAAACGAGGAATCGACGCCAATCCAGAAAAAGTTGGTACTATACTCCGAATGAAACATCCTGTACGTGTGCACGATGTCCAGAAGCTTACTGGTTGCTTGGACGCTTTAAGTCGATTCAACTCTCGTCTCGGTGAGAAGGCATTGCCTCTTTACCGACTGATGAAAAAGTCAGACAAGTTTGAGTGGACTCCTGAAGCTGATGCAGCGTTTGCAGAGCTAAAAGCCCTGCTTTCCACCCAGCCGGTGCTTGCTGCCCCAATCAGCGAAGAGCCTTTGCTGCTTTATATTGCAGCCACGGGACAAGTCATCGGTACAGTACTTACGGTCGAGCGGGAAGAAGAAGGAAAAGCCTTTAAAGTTCTGCGCCCAATATACTATGTTTCTCAAGTTTTGACCCCATCAAAGCAAAGATACCCTCATTATCAGAAGCTTGTATATGGGATTTATATGACCACGAAGAAGGTTGCCCATTACTTCTCTGACCATTCCATTACAGTCGTCAGCGACGCTCCATTGTCAGAGATTCTGCACAACAGAGATGCAACCGGTCGAGTGGCAAAATGGGCAATTGAACTCCTTCCCCTAGATATCAAGTTTGAGGCAAAGAAAGGCATCAAGTCCCAAGCAATAGCGGATTTCATCGCCGAGTGGGCTGAGCAGCAACTGCCGACTCAAGTTCACTCGGAGCACTGGACCATGTTCTTTGATGGTTCTAAGATGCTGAATGGTTCCGGTGCTGGGGTAGTGTTGGTGTCCCCCCGAGGAGATAAGCTCAGATATGTGCTCCAGATTCACTTTGATTCATCCAATAACGAAGCAGAATACGAAGCACTCCTGTATGGGTTGCGTATGGCCATTTCACTCGGCGTCCGTCGCCTCATGGTCTATGGCGACTCAGATTTGGTATTTAATCAAGTGAGGAAGGAGTGGGACGTCAAAAGTCCGGCCATGACTGGTTACTGCAATGCAGTAAGAAAGTTGGAGAAGAAATTCGAGGGATTAGAGTTTCATCACATACCCCGACTGAAAAATCAAGCGGCTGATGATTTGGCAAAAATAGGTTCCAAGAGAGAAGCTGTTCCCAGTAATGTCTTTTTGGAACACATCCACACACCATCAGTCC
Organism: Triticum aestivum; assembly: GCF_018294505.1. Classification (NCBI taxonomy): domain Eukaryota; kingdom Viridiplantae; phylum Streptophyta; class Magnoliopsida; order Poales; family Poaceae; genus Triticum; species Triticum aestivum. Next base: position 748,613,335 of record NC_057801.1, read on the forward strand.
AGGAGAATCCTTTCACCGAAGAAGCCCCGCAGCCAAAAAGTGCCACGAATCCGACTGAAGTTGAAGTTCCACCTGTGGTAGACCTGATCATGGAAGTTTTGGTCATCACTCCGGACTGGACGGTGCCGTACATCGCGTATATCCTAAGGAAAGAGCTCCCAGAGAATGAAGAAGAGGCTCGATAGATCGTCCGTCGATCCAAAGCCTTTACTGTGATAAAGGGACAGCTGTACAGAGAAAGCGCGACTGGAGTCGGTCAGAAATGCATAACACCAGAAGAGGGTCAGATAATTCTTGACGATATCCACTCGGGGACCTGTGGTCATCATGCGTCCTCCCGGACCATTGTGGCTAAAACATACCGAGCGGGGTTTTACTGGCCAAGGGCGAATGAAAAGGCAAAGGAGATTGTCGGCAAGTGCGAAGGGTGTCAGTTCTATTCCAATTTGTCGCACAAACCCGCGTCAGCCTTGAAGACCATTCCACTCGTCTGGCCCTTTGCTGTTTGGGGACTAGATATGGTTGGACCACTGAGAACTGGCAGGAGCGGCTTCACCCATGTACTGGTGGCAGTCGACAAGTTCACTAAGTGGATTGAAGCTAAGCCTATCAAGAATCTTGATACCAGCACCGCTATCAGCTTCATCAGAGAGTTGATATTCAGATATGGAGTTCCGCACAGCATCATCACTGATAATGGGTCAAACTTCGATTCCGACCAATTCAGAGCTTTTTGTGCTTCTCAAGGCAGGCGAGTCGACTACGCTTCCGTCGCCCACCCCCAGTCGAATGGACAAGCAGAAAGAGCAAATGGCCTAATTCTCAAAGGACAAAATCCCAGGTTGATGCGTGATCTCAAACACGCAGCAGGCGCGTGGGTCGATGAACTTCCTTCAGTTCTTTGGGGATTGAGGACCACTCCTAATCGGTCGACTGGGCGAACTCCATTCTTTCTGGTCTATGGAGCTGAAGCCGTTCTGCCGAGCGACCTGCTTCACAATGCACCCCGAGTCGAACTCTACTCTGAAGATGAAGCAGAACAAGCCCGGCAGGACGCAGTCGAACTTCTAGAAGAAGAAAGAGAGATGGCCATGATCAGATCGACTATCTATCAGCAAGACTTGCGTCGATTCCATGCCAGAAACGTGAAGAGTCGAGCCTTCCAAGAAGGAGACTTGGTCCTCCGAGTGGATCAACAGAAACTGCACAAGCTCGCTCCTACTTGGGAAGGCCCCTTCATCGTCACCAAAGTTCTCCACAATGGAGTGTACCGTCTTTACAATGTCGATCGCCAGATTGATGAGCCATGAGCTTGGAATGCGGAGCTGCTCCGCCCCTTTTATACTTAAGTACTCACTCGGGTGAGATGTAATAAAAAGTACCTTTGTAGTTTGTTTATCAAAGATAAGAGTGTTATAATTTTCCCAGTGATTGTTGTTGCTTTTGTTTACGTGAGAAATCCCCCAGTGGGTGGCTTAGCTGCGAATCTGCTCTGCCTAAGTTTGTTAAAAAAATCCCTGCCAAGTGACGAGCAAGCCTCTCACTCGGGGGCTTAGCTGCGAATCCGTTTTCTCCTAAGTATTTGAAAATCCTACCGAGTGGAGAGCAAACCTCCCACTCGGGGGCTTAGCTGTAGTCCAGTACTCGCCTAAGTGTTTGAAAATCCTACCGAGTGGAGAGCAAACCTCCCACTCGGGAGCTTAGCTGCAGTCCAGTACTCGCCTAAGTATTTGAAAATCCATCGAGTGGAGAGCAAACCTCCCACTCAGGGGCTTAGCTGCAGTCCAGTACTCGCCTAAGTATTTGAAAATCCTATCGACTGGAAAGCAAACCTCCCACTCA
>NC_057801.1:748615251-748615662 GCF_018294505.1 Triticum aestivum
AGTACTCGCCTAACTATTTGAAAATCCTACGAGTGGAGAGCAAGCCTCCCACTCGGGGGCTTAGTTGCAGTCCAATACTCGCCTAAGTATTTGAAAATCCTACCGAGTGGAGCGCAAGCCTCCCACTCGGGGGCTTAGCTGCAGTCCAGTACTCGCCTAAGTATTTGAAAATCCTACCGAGTGGAGAGCAAACCTCCCACTCGGGGGCTTAGCTGCAGTACAGTACTCGCCTAAGTATTTGAAAATCCTACCGAGTGGAGAGCAAGCCTCCCACTCGGGGGCTTAGCTGCAGTCCAGTACTCGCCTAAGTATTTGAAAATCCTACCGAGTGGAGAGCAAACCTCCCACTCGGGGGCTTAGCTGTAGTCGAGTACTCGCCTAAGTATATGAAAATCCTACCGAGTGGAGAGC
>NC_057801.1:748615746-748628238 GCF_018294505.1 Triticum aestivum
ACTCGCCTAAGTATTTGAAAATCCTACCAAGTGGAGAGCAAACCTCCCACTCGGGGGCTTAGCTGCAGTCCAGTACTCGCCTAAGTATCCGAGAATCCTACCGAGTGGAGAGCAACCCTCCCACTCGGGGGCTTAGCTGCAGTCCAGTACTCGCCTAAGTATGAAATCCATTTCGATCCACAAGGACGACGAGGTGCAGGTCGACTGCCGCCTTCTCCTTCGGAGCTACGCCACAAATACAATGTGCGCTCTGCAAGGACAACGAGGTGCAGGTCGACTGCCGCCTTCTCCTTCGGAGCTACGCCACAAATACAATGTGCGCTCTGCAAGGACGACGAGGTGCAGGTAGACTGTCACCTTCTCCTTCGGAGCTACGCCACAAATACAACGTGCACTCTGCAAGGAGAACGAAGTGCAGGTCGACTGTCGCCTTCTCCTTCAGAGCTACACCACAAATACAATGTGTGCTTCGTCTCGATCCGCAAGGACGCAGGTCGACTGCAATCTGTGCTCCATCCCTACCTGCAAGAGCGATGAGGTGTAGGTTGACTGGATTTTCTACCTCAGAGCTGCGTCACAAGCACTAAAGTATATTCTGAGTGAAAAACAAAGTTCGCTCGAAGGCAAATGCGAGCATATTCAACGATAAGCCAAGTTCAGATAACATCCTTCGGATTCATAAGTGCTCAGGCATCAAGCCTGTAAAAGTTTATCGGTTACAAAACCACATGGCATTCCGAGGCAAATTTAAGGCAAAGCATAGAAGTTTTTCTTACTCCTCAGGTGGAGGACTGGAAGGTGCGACAAACTGGTCCAGGTCGATTCCATCAGCAATCCGAGTGGCAGCAGCAATGAAGGTCTCCATGAAAGATTGGAAGTCATGCTTCTTTGTATTGGCCACTTTGAGGGACGCCAGCTTGTCCTCTCGTGCATCCTTGTAGTGAACACGGACCAGAGACAGACCAACATCAGGACCACACCTGGCAGAAGACTTTTTCCAGAAAAAACTCGACCTGGAACTTCATTCAGTCGAGTCATTAGGGACTCGAGGTCATTTTGAAGCGTCTCTCCCGGCCAGAGTGTCGTGTCGATTCGCGACACCGCAACCTTCAGTCGAGCAAGGTAGTCAACCACACCAGCAACACGAGACTCCAGTCGGAGCACGTTCATGGCAGCTTCATCCTTCACAAGAGAGTTAACGGGGTCCAAGCCTGTCTCCACTCGACTGGTCTCCTCCTCGAAGTTTTGGCAGAATTTGTAAACGCAACTCAAAGATAAACCAACAGTTCTACGATAAGTCGATGATTACAAGTCAGTCGGGTAGGAGAGATTACCCTCAAGCATGATGAATAACTTCTTGGCGAGTCCACCCAGATAAGCCTCTAGATTGTTCTTCTTCCCCACCAGTTCACCAGCCTTGTCATTCAGAGCTATCTTGTCATTCTTCAGACGGCTGACTTCCTTGTTGGCCACGTCGAGAGCAGCTTTCAGATTGGCGTTCTCCTCTTCAAGTTTTCCGATTGAAGCCAGCTTCTCTTCCGCAAGCTTCGTTTTGTCCAAAGCCGCCTTCTGCGCCTCGGCAAGGTCGTGGTCCTTCTTCTTCAGAGCCTCCTTCATTTTATCTGCGAAATGACAATGAGATCAGAATCAAGAATAGGCAGAAAGATAAAGACAGTTGTCAAGTTCTCACCAATCATACCTTTTGCCTTGTCCTTCGCCTTCTTAAAGTTCTCCTGAACAAGCTTCAAGTCAAGGTCGAGCTGAATATGTTTGTTTTCCAACTCAGTATAGCGAGCCACAAGATCGCAAGATTTCTGCGAAAAATCTGTCGACAGACATCAAAGAGAGGTTGCTTCCGAGTGACTAAGAGAAAAATTGTAGCATTTCTAAGACTATAGCCGAATCAAAATATTCAACAGTAGTCTCGGGGACTACACCCAGTTGGTGCACTCGGCGTGCCCCCACTGGTTCTACCGACTTGGTTCGACCAGGCGACCAAAAGAGACATAGAGGCTATGATCAAAAACAAGCTAACTGCTAGCAGTCAGCCATGGTCTCATCATGATCTACCAAAAAAAACAGGTTCTTCAGACTACAGTCGACTACCAGCAGTCCACCATAGTCTCGGGGACTACACCCAGTGGGTGCACTCAGCGTTCCCCCACCGGTTCTAAGATTCCATTCGACATGGTCTGACCAGACCGAGTGAAGAAGTTAGAGTGAAGAAATTCAAAATACGAAGACTACAGTCGACTGCCAGTAGTCTACCATAGTCTCGAGGACTACACCCAGTGGGTGCACTCAGCATGCCCCCACCAATCCAAAAATTCAATCGACACACCCAGTGGGTGTACAGAAACAAAGATCTTCGGAAAGAAAGCCTTCAGATAGCATATCCTAACAGAACAAGCGGTGACAAACTAACCTGGACGTTGCTATGAAGGGCTGAGCTAGCATCATAGGCCGCTTGGCTGGCTTCCTGGATCGCTTTCACCTGCTCCATCATGATCCCCGCCTGGCGTATAGCCTCCTTAGCAGCACCCGCTTGGTCCTTTGGGACGTGGTGTGTGGAAAAAAGAGAGGATGGGTCAGCAGTCGACAACGAAGGCCAGGCACTCGTCAGTGGCACAGCGAAGGACACGGAGTTCCGAGTAATGTTGCCACCCTCTGGAACCAAAGTCTCAGGCACTGATGCAGTATGAGGAGTCTTGCCAGCCCACGCCTTTCTATTCCTCCTCGTCCTCAATGGCGCCTCGTCGTCATCATCAGGGAGATCGATGATATGGGGAGGAACTACAAGAAAAGTCCAAAGTTAAAATCGGAACTCCAATCCACCGAAAGTAAAACTACAGAGAGAGTACCAAGGTTGGAGGTGACAGCGTCTTCCATTTCCTGGTCTTCGTTCTTGGTGGAGGTCTTGGAGGTAGCAGCACTGCAGATTTCAGAAACCAGTCGGTTAGTCCATGAGTCGACCAAGAGTTCGTTCGTGCTAAATAAGGAAATACAAGTTCTGCTATTACCCGGAGATAGTGGGAATGGCCATTCTCATCTTGGGCAAGGCCTTCGACGGCTTTGACGGTGCTGCTCGTGGATGCTTCGGCGCTTTCTCAGTCGGCGCCGGAGAGGCCGCTCGAGGGCGCTCGAACGATTGCCCAACGGGCGCAGTCGCTTTGCCTCGTTCACTCGCGGGATCGTGGATGAGCTTGGATCGCCTTTCCGCGCGAGGAGGATCGACTTCCTCCTCCTCCTCCTCCTCTTCACTGGATCCATCGTCATCCTCTTCCTCCTTACCATCCGATTGCTGCGGCCTCCTCTGCCCCACGCGCTTCCCGAATATACGAATCCCGCTAAATCCGTGAGCTGCAGAACAACTCGTCAGACGGAAGATCTCCTCTGCTCTGTCGTTCGGAGTTCTCCAAGTAAAAAGATTCACTCGACGGATACAAAGCATGGATCAAGGCGACTGAAAAAGAAGATGGTACCGTCATCTAAAGTTCATTGATCCAGAACAAGGCATACATTTAGCATGAAAATGGGTCGAAAGTGTGTTCAACTCCTTCCCCACTCAAACCTCGATCCATTCAGGGGCTAATGATGAAGCTATGTACCTAGGGTAGGGTCATGGACTTGTCCAAGACACCCTCCCCAAGGACATCTCTAGAAGAAACCACCTTTCAGTCGACCCAGAAATGTTCCACTCGACGGACTCAAAGCCACTCGACCATGAAGCCATCCACTCGACAACCAGGAGACCTGAAGTGAGTCTACACGCAAACGGTCGGTCATTAAGTAGCTTTTATGGTCATCATGGCACTTTATTTGTAGCGTTACCAGTAATGCCCTATCTTAATGTATCTTAAACCCTGCATAAATGAGGGTCGGAGGGGTCTGGCGGACTCTATATAAGCCACCCCCCTCCTTAGTGTAAAGGGTTCGCACCCCTGTAACTCATACACACATAATACCAGCCGACCGCCTCCGGGCTCCGAGAAGTAGGGCTGTTACTTCCTCCGAGAAGGGCCTGAACTCGTAAACCCATTGTGTATACAACTACTCCATAGCTAGGATCTTGCCTCTCCATACCTACCCCCCTTTCTACTATCAGACTTAGAACCACGACAACCATCACCAACGGTCGAATATATACACCACGTGAGCTGAGAGTTTAAAAAAAAAGACTCGACGGACAGATAGTCAACCCGTGCTGAATAATAGTGATCTAATTTAGTTTTTGTAGTACATATATTGAATTTTAGAACTTTAATCTTTGAATTATGAACATAGGAAATGTCGTCGGACGAAAGTCTCGCGGAGTGCTCCTGGTACGGCGACAACCGAGGTTTCTACGACAGGCCTCACTTGGTAGAAGGCCGGCGCTTCAGCATTAAGCTCCAGGAGACCTTCAATATTGAAACGGTACGCTACAACGCAAAGTTTTTTTTCATAATTAAGCTCGACTTCTACTACTTCAACGTGTAATTTTCGTCTTTTACAATTCGACTAGCTTACCCCATGCCATGCAAAGACGCTATGTCTTGGAGAGGATTGATTTTGAAGATCATGAAAGTATGAAAACAAGAAAATTCACCTAAGGACCCATCATGGTATGGATTTTGATGTAAATCTATACAATTCTGAGAGCCTAACCCATTTTGGTTGCCCAAATTGAGAAGCACTTTGCAAGATGTATGATTTTCATGAGGTTATGATTGTCACTATGGATCTTGTTGATCCTGCATCGCCCAAGACAATATGGACATTTGTGTCCTTGTTGACATGCTTCCAATTCTACCGCTATGTGAGTTTCTCGAACATAGTTATTAAGTAATTTATATTGTTTATTTCAAAATAGTTGACAACTTATTTTCATTGATAGCTTATTTTCATTCTTCAAAGAATGTGCGGAAGATGGTAGATAGAACCTACTACACCGATGGCTCAGAATTAACTTATCAAGAGAAAAATCATCTGATCACATTTATTAATGATCTTGAGAATTACAATATGTATTATAAAACTCCTCCACATTAGGTCAATACGTGCCACTAGTGCAAGTGTTGAACTATGGTAACATCCATGGAGATGCCATGGTAAGATTTTTTACCATTACGACATCTGTGCATCTTTTGCATAAATTCTTCTAAAACCAAACTACGTTGCTAACTAAGAAGTTATTACTATGTTTTTCAACAGAAAATCCCGCAGGATTGTGTGCCTCATCTGATGTTTTAGAAAGGCCGCCTTGATGTTTGGAACATATGGCCAAGTCATCCTACGAATCACTCCTGTTCATATCGGATTTATAAAACCAATGACGACATGACAATCAAAGATTGGAAAAAAATGTATGGTCAATCGTAGGGAGCTACTTGGAAGCAACATTGTGCGAAGGACAAGAATTGAAGACAGGATAATCTCCATTCTCCATAATGAAGAGTCAGGGCCTATCTTGTTTTATGCTATTTTACCTAAGAGAAGGTAGTAGGTCCTACGAGAGAAGTAGGTCCTAGGTACAATGTGTTATTATGCGGTATAATGTGTTAGAGTTGATGATGATGAGGAGGAGTTGTGATTATGACTAGTGACCGACTTGCTATATGATGTCTCATTGATGAAAACGATGATCATGAGGAGGTGTTATATGACAATGATGTATTATGATGATAAGTTGTTAATGATATGATGATGATATTTATTATATCATTGGGTGAAAGAACTGCAGATTAGTTTCAAGTGGATGTCCATCCACTTGAAACTAGTCCACGGTTCTTTCACGTAGTGATGTAATAACTCATTATGATGTAAAAACAATCTCTAAATTGCTACTGTATGAAAACTTGTATAAAGGTGTATGAATACAACATGAAATAAAAAAGAAATAGAATACGGAATAATAGTAGTAGCGCGGGCTGCTAGAAGCGCTACTCGTAATTACCAGTAGCGCCCTTATCAGAAACACATAATACTAGATAGACCATTCATACATAGATCAGTACATATAGATAGACCCTTCAATACATATATCAGTACATATAGATAGATCCTTCAACACATTAGGGGACTCTTCATACATAGATCTAGGATTAATATAACATAACCAGAGCACTCCTCATGGGCACACAATCCTGGTCCACCTCTGCCTAGTTACTTGAAATGGATGAAACTTGGCCCTCCTCCTTGCCCAATAGATGATATCATCATCACTAGGGTTAGAGCAATTGGGGAATGCCTCCAGGAACTGCTCCTTGTCCTTGCGGTTGCGAGCTGCCAAGATCTGCTCAGCCAAACAGCGTCGATACTCAAGCCTGTATCTTGTTGCCGCCGCTGGCCTCCCCCCATGCTCTACTACTCTTCTTCCCTCTCTCTACAAGTCTCCCATGGCCACCACCTCTTTCGCATCTACAACCTCTCCAGGGTCCATGCCAACTGAGCTACGGATCTAGGGATTTCTCTGGCGGCTGTGGGGAGGAGAAGGTAGGGGCTTGGGTTACAATAGGGTTACTGTCTTAGGGTGGGATTTATAGGTGGACACTGGGTGCTGGTAGGAAGGCTACAAGTCCGGATAACAGCCCAGTTCCAGTCCCACCTTGGATAAGTGAGACATTTAGCCCAACTGTCAAATAAAATAGCAGAAGAGCACAACAACACTTATTCACTGCAATAAAACAACTATAGAACTAATAAAGCAACTAGAACTAATAAAATAGTTCTTCACTGCATTACTTAAGATAGGTTCTCAACACTGCATCATTTAACATAACCATAACTTAAACATTGGCATCTCCCTTCACTCCAGTTACCATAACTTAAGCAATTCTTAAGTACATCAGGCCAGACAGGATCAACCCACTGAACTACACCACAATTCACACCTCCCTGTTCAATCAAACAACCGTTATAAATTTAGAAATAATTTAAGTTTGATCAGACACCACATACTTAAGAAAATGCATAAATTGAGTACTAAATTCAGTTAAAATAGAGTTAATATACAAGGAGGAGATGTACAAATTAAGAAATCTATGCAATTCAGTACAGTTAATATACAGAGGATATATACACATTTATAACTCAATCCAGTGCCAACTATTTTTAAATAGAGATAGATATCATTTTTGCACTACTCTAGCTACAAAGATAGAGCATTTCTGCTATGTACTTAATGCAAACAGAAACCAACACTTAGCATAATTGAATCACTAACTTCCTGCAAACTTCAAACCACTACACAATTACTAAATCCATCCAGCATAACTGAATCCACTAAGCATAATTGCCCATCTTTTGGATTTAATTTATAAACAAGTTTCAAAACGGGAAGAACATATGAATTTGTGAACAAATTTTAAAAAATGGGAACATTTTTTCAATTCCAACTTTTTTTTCACAAACACGAACATTTGTTTTTCAAAAATGTGATTTTTAAAATTTTGAAAAAATTTAAAGATGGGATTTTTTTGAATTTATGAAAAATGCTGGAAAAAGGAACATTTTTTAAAACAGGAACATTTTGGATAAAAGGAACGGTTTTTTGCATCTGTGAACAAAATTTGAAGCTCGAAACAAATTTTTTAAAAAGTGAATAATATGAAACTATATTGAATTTGCGAATGACACTTGAAAACCTGTTTTTTAGCTTATGAACATATTTTGAAAGGAGAATATTTTAAAAAAAATCAAGAACAACTTTTGAATTTGTGAAAATACTTTGAAACATGAACAATTTTTGAACTTATTAACATTTTTCCAAACATGCGAACATTTTTTTGAAAATAATGATTTTTTGAACCTCTAAATAAAATAAAAAACAGGAACATTTGAACATTTTTAATTTTTTTGAAATTATGAAAAAGAAAAATAGAACAAGAAATTGAGTACAAAAAGGAACTATGAAAGAAATAGAAAAAAAACAAAAAAAATATAGACGAAAAAAAATGAAACGGAAAAAACGAAAAAGGAGAATAAAAAGAAAGAAAAACCACAAATGAAAAACCAAAAACCACCGAAAACCGGTTCAAGAACCTTCCCAAAACCGGCCGGGAAGCTTCTAGGAGGTTCGCAGAACCGAGAACTGCAACACGTTTTATTTCGTAATTGGGTCGGCCCACCGTGTTCGCTAGTCGCTAGCTCTGTGCGAATCGGCGACAGTTTGTCGTAGAGAGCAGCAAATAGGAATTTCCCAAAAAATCAACGTGTGATATGGTACCAAAAATGTCACCGGAGCAGCGGTCCAGCCGAATATAATACTAGACGTCCAAATTGTGACACAGAAGTGGCCCAATACGTTTAGTGATTGTTTGTAGCGACCACATAACGAGGGGACGTTGGATTAAGATAGCTAATCTGAGCCAGAAATGCCTAGAAATAATGACCAAACGACTGTGAATTTATAATCTATAATATCTAAATAGTTCATCCCCACTATCCTATTTCTCTTGACATGCAACCTATCACCTCATCACTTGTCACATCAGCATTTTTCTTCCTATCATCACCAGTCTATATGGCCATGTTGTATTTATCTGACTTAAATAACCGGCCGAAGCCCAGCTATATTTCCCCTAGATGAAGACCGATCAGCCTTAAATCACCCACCAAAACGCCTCTCTCTCGAGAAATGGAAAGACCTCAGTGTGGGCCTATATGGCCATGTTGTATTTATCTGACTTAAATAACCGGCCGAAGCCCAGCTATATTTCCCCTAGATGAAGACCGATCAGCCTTAAATCACCCACCAAAACGCCTCTCTCTCGAGAAATGGAAAGACCTCAGTGTGGGGCTGCGGCCGCATCGTCTGCCTGGTCCTCTCCTCGGTTTCTCAGCATCAACGATTAATTTCTCTCAGCAACAAATCTCTTGCTATTAATTTTCACGCCGGCACTCTGCCTTCTCTTACTAATGATCTCCTCCACCAACGCACATTCCTTCCATCTAGACAACAAGCTTTGTGTGAAGGAGCAGGTCCTTGTATGCCTGTGCCCGGGCTGTGGAGCGATCGAGGTTGAGCACCGGAGGAGCAGACTATGGAGTCGCGGACGAGGGAGCATCTAGCGGCGGGTCGGCGTGAAGGTGCGTTTGGCAGTACCAGTGATAGGGATTGGATCGATTTCTCTCGATTCATGCGCTCGGTGAAGCCACCTCCTCTCATATTGTACTGCGCTAGCTACATGCCATCTTCTTTGTTGTACGTTTTTCTTCCTTCTCTTAAAATCACACTTGACAGGTTGGAGCTCGGCCGCCATGGCGATTTGGAGGCTGAGTGCTAGACACGGAGTACTCTGTTCCGCCATCGGCTCATCTGACCATCCCTGTGATAGATCCACGCGCCACGGCCTCTGATGGCACCGCCGCCACCGTGTAATCGTGTCTCCCTCGTATGCCTTCAGATTGCGAGCTTCCTCATGTAGTAATCGAACGAAAAGCGAAGAAACTGATCTCCCCGTGCTCTTCAACAGCCAGATCCAAGCCACAGGACGAAACCTTTTGATCTGTACGTATCTCTTCCTTCCTAATATATGTTCCTTTATTTAATCCCTCCCACTTCCATATCATGTCATCTTGGCTATAGGAGATCACGTGGTTTGCTTCTTCTTGGATGTTGCTTCCTTGTGCCAGTTCTGCTTGCCTAGCACAAAAAGCTTTTTACGTGTCTGGCTGTTTGCTTGAGATACATCGTGTTTCAGAGGTTGAGTTATTGGTTCGTTCTTGTAGGCGTGTGGAAATTATGATGGATGTTGCCGTTGATGGAAAATAGGTTCCGACCGGTAAGCAACCGTATATGACCTCAACACTTGGTTCCTGCTGTATTTATTATCTCATTTTTATCTCCCTACTTGCTTTAGTTCCTTAATATTCTTCCTTCTATATGTAGCAATTGCACGATCCGCACTGCTTATTTGAATTGCAACCATGGATGTGTTCTTGCAAATATGACAATGTGTATTCAGATTTCTGGGCAACAAGCCAGTTGGTTCTTTACTTATTTTTTTCAGTTACCTTTTGCATTGGCAGATGTTTAATGATGTGAAGATCTTAGCAATATATCTTTAGGGGATAATGAAGTATTCATTGTTATTCTTAATTGTGTTTTGTATCAGGCATTGGCGACGATGAACAAAAGACGCATTGCTCCCTTTCTCATCTTCAGGGGATAATGAAGTATTCATTGTTATTCTTATTTGTCTTTTGTATCAGGCACTTGCGAAGTGGCGATGAAGATCGAAAGACGCGTTGCTCCCGTTCTCATCTGAAAACATACTTTTTTACAACAGAATTTGTTTGTTATATATTTTTATTTCACCTTTTACGTGCATCTACCCTGATTGAAACCTGCACATGTCTTTTGCTGAATTCCACGGTTTCTTCAAACTACCATATGTCATGGTCTTCCACCGTTTTGAATTAGAAAAGCTCAGAAGAAATACATAGATTTCTGATGTCCCGGAGAGCCTTCGACCACTTATGCTAACTGAATGTACTGGTCCAATCTGAGTTGACTTTTTTTACTCTAGATCTCAAAAAAAGAAACTCAAAAGAAATACATAGATGCAATTGCAATAATGAAGAACATAAAAGAACAAGTGTTTTTTTCTCTCAGAAAATTAAGAACCATATTTTTTTTACTTCCAAATGCGAGTCTACGCCTGAAAACACCGTTGATACATTGTTGAGTATGAAAGAAACTGGGACATTATACAAGGCACCCACAAACAAAATCAAATAGATACTAAACTTGAATCACCTATCTATAAACATATTGTTTTGTTGATTATTATCACTTCTATATGAAATCTACCATATTTTGATTCAAATTGTTATCTTCTTTGTTATCTGAATGCTACTTAGAAACACAAAAAATTCCCGCAGCAACGCGCGGGGGTATTATCTAGTGATATTAATAATTCTGTCGCACCTCTCGTCCCCAAACCAGACCCCAAACCCTACCCACCCGACGTCATCTTGGCCTCCCTCCCCTCTTCCATCCGCCGGCTTGGGGAGTGGTGAGCGGTGACCCGTCCTCCTTCATTGTTTTTAATAACAATAATAATTAAGAAACATAGTTCAAACGGAGACACTCACATACAGGCATTCATGCTCACTGTCGGTGTCAAAACCAGCGGATCTCGGGTAGGGGGTCCCGAACTGTGCGTCTAGGCGGATGGTAACAGAAGACAAGGGACACGATGTTTTACCCAGGTATGGGCCCTCTTGATGGAGGTAAAACCCTACGTCCTGCTTGATTGATATTGATGATGTGGGTATTACAAGAGTAGATCTACCACGAGATCAAGGAGGCTAAACCCTAGAAGCTAGCCTATGGTATGATTGTTATTCGTCCTATAGATTAAAGCCATCCGGTTTATATAGACACCAGAGAGGGCTAGGGTTACATAGAGTCGGTTACAATGGTAGGAGATCTACATATTCGTATCGCCAAGCTTGCCTTCCACGCCAAGGAAAGTCCCATCCGGACACGAGACGAAGTCTTCAATCTTGTATCTTCATAGTCTTGGAGTCCGGCTGATCATGATAGTTCGGCTATCCGGACACCCCCTAGTCCAGGACTCCCTCACTCACCCTATAAGCACCTTCGAGAGACTGAGTCGTCAGATCTTAAGATTGATGAAGTCGCAATAGACGCCTTGTAGTTGATGGACACGCCATACTGCTAAAGAATATCATCGAAGAACCTAATATAAATCTAGAAAATATACGAGCACTCGTGTTAAGTCCGAGACTTGTACTTAGGTGGGCTGGTTCCATCACAAGGAATATAACCTTTAAGTTATCAATTCACTCTTTGTTTTTTTAGGCCATGTTATCCTTTTGTTTTTGTTTCACAAACAACATCGGCGAGCTGGCTCTAGCGATGACGCATTGGAACAAGGTCTCTCTACCTAGACTCGATGTTAACGTAGGGCCTGTTAGTGTTGGTGTCATAACTGTTGGTTCCTTTTGGATCTTGACAAATTTTTTTGAGCTGCGGATGTTGACATTTGATGTGTCCATCAAGTGAAGCAATTGGTTGATTATTGGCGCAATGGCTCCAATCTTTTCATTCCTTTTGTTCCGCGTCAATGTCCATTTTCTGTTACTCTCTAGATCGGTGACGAGGGATTATAAATCTAGACTGCGTGGGGTGTTGTCCCAACCAATGTTTCTTTAGTGACTATTAGATCTTGTTGCTCGCAGCGAGTGGCTATTGCGCTCCTCAAAACTTTTGTACGACAATATCGTTTGCAAGTCTGACTATTCTTTACTACCCGTTCAACGTATTTTTTAAGCTCTGATGGACAATGAGCAAGTGAATGAAGAAGACCAGTATGATTTTCGATGTAGTTTTATTTTAAAATTTTGTTTTGTGTCTTGTTCTTTGATTGTCCTGTGTTTTCGATGATACTAGGGCTAGTTCTTTTGGCGGCTTAAAAAATAACCCGCCTCCTTCCCAGCTTTCTTCATAAGTCACCTTCCTCATTCATTGAGACTTCTAAA
>NC_057801.1:748628589-748629130 GCF_018294505.1 Triticum aestivum
CTGGGAGAGGTGGCTTATTTTTAAGCCACCAAAAGAATTGGTCGTAGACATCTCTACTACCTAAAAGAAATGGAGTGTTCGGTCCCCCGTCATACATCGAGTTTTCGTCCGTCGCTCCCCCGCGTCGTCCATCCCACCTCCTGATTTTTCTCCTTCCTCGCACGGTCAGTGATTGAAAAAAAATCGTAACTCAATCCCCTACGCCTCCTACGGTGCACCCAGATTTGATTCCTTTTTCACCTCAGCACGCTCGTTCCCTCTACCTGTATCCAACCCGTGACAAGCCCCGACGCCAAGAGATTTCACGGGTGTAACAGATTGGAGAGAGGGAGAGATTTTTATGGAAGAGAATGATTTTCATGGAAAAATTTATGGAAGGAGAGAGAGATTTTAACGGGAGTAAGAGCATGTCCAACGGCCGCACAAAAGTTCCGCGCCTAGTAAACGTTATAGCGCGCCACTGTAGCACTTTTAATGCGACGGGACTAACTTTGCTTTAGCAGGCGCCCAAAAAACAGATAGTGCAAATTGTGAAGCGCGC
>NC_057801.1:748629140-748661502 GCF_018294505.1 Triticum aestivum
CAATCCGGCGCCCTAAAATATGCTGCGCGCGATAGCGTTTTTCGGCGCGCGCCCAAAATATTTTAGCACTACAGCTTCTGCTAGAGCTGTCCGGCACCCAAAAAAAACAAACTTTTAGTGCGCGGAGCTCTTTTTGGGCGCCTGTTTGAGATGCTCTAATTGGGACAGGGAGCGAGAGATTTGTTGGTGAGGCAACTGCAATGCAACCAAATTACACATGGCTCACGCTCGATCCCCGATCTCTCTCTACGCCTCCGTTGTTTGCCGCCGCTAGCGTCGTCCTGCAGGCCGCTGCGAGTCTCCCTGGTCATAGTATCTGTCCGTGCTGCGCAAACCCTCGCAGGTATCTCAAGGTCTAAACAGCTCCCACCCACGCCGCAACGCCGAGACGGCCTCCACCCTCGCACGTGTGGATGCCGCTGTACTACACCTCGCTCGTGCGCGCTGCCCTGCGATAGCTACCTACCGCGCCCGCTTCGCTCCGCTGTGGCAGCGATGTCCATAGTGCACGGTTCACGCTCTGCACCGACCGTTGCGCCTTGCTGCCGCCGGACGACTTCTCGTCGAGGAGTACACCTGTTGTACAATGTCGGATAAGATCCTCTCCACACTGCCGCCGCAGGAGATAACAGGCTCGGTCTGGGGTCGCTGTCCATGAATAGGTATCCACTTCCTTCCAGAATACTTGCCCTCCCTGGCGATGTGCGTGTGCAGTAACCTTTGTTTGATTGTTGTTTCAGTTGCAAGCATGATATACTCGATGAACCTTTGGACGACCATGGCGGCGGAGGCTGTCCCTGCCACCGTAGCGATTCTGCATGGCATGCCGCATGCGGATCAATTTCTTGAAATTCCCAATTGGCACCCGTGCCGTATCGATAATGTTCTTGCTAACTCGCAAAAAAAGAAGAGAAAAAACAGATAATGTTCTTGCTAGCTGTACTCAATGCTTGACAAGCTGTACATAATATTTTTTCTACCTTCAGACACTTCAAATAAAGTTATGTAGCAATCAGATGTATTTTAGTTTTAGATGCATCCGTTTTTGGTCATTTCTCCGAGAAGTATTTTCGGACGGAGGGAGTATCTGATGATGTATTTATAGGATGATGTGCAGAACCACCTCTCTATACCGTGTCTCTAGGTCCACTGCTTCTTTGTATTCACTTCTGAGAATACTTTGTAATGCAGTGATTAATATAAAACGGAACAAATAGACTTGAGTTTTTTTGCTTTACTTTGAAGATGATTCAGAACTTCTTCTTCTTGCCAATTTGTTTTTATCAATTCAAGTTATGTTAGAATTGAAACTCCTCCGCTCTATTACAGTACCTATATGGCTATATACTGACATTACTGGAGGATAACACATATTGTACATGAAGCATATGTACTTGTTGTTGGATCAGATAAAATGGTGAGTCTGAACTTGGTAGCATGATCAGAGAACATATCGGTCACAAGGTTTTGGTTTCTACTCTCATTGCTAATCGATGTTTCCTTATTTCTTCACACTTTATTGTTCAAGTAACAAAGGTCTACTATGTCATTGACAATTATGTTTTGTTGTCTATTTTATTTGTTGTAACAAATTGCACTGTGCAAACAACAACATTAATCATTGGTAAGCATGGATGAAATACATGTGCGCAGAGTCATGGACCGTCGCCCGTGCTGAACTTAGGGCGCTCCTAGGCCGCCTCCATGTCCTGATGATGAGGTAGGAGGCTAGGGTTATCCTCTATGGCCTCCTTCGGACTCTAGGGGAGAAGAGGGCTTATGGAGGTACGACTTCTACATCTGTAAGTTGTTCCGCCATGAATCCTGATGCACTTTTAGTGTAACTATTGTGATGCGCTAAAAATAGAAAGTCATGTATCTATTATGTCTAGATCTCACTTTATTTTTAGGACCTCGTTTGATATTGACATGTACATAATGCATGCTTAGCATATAAGCTTTGTATAGTTCAATTGTTGTATTTTCTCATGGAATTATGCCTATGGTGAAGGATCAATTTGGTTGCAAGGGTGTGCGAAGGCATAGGTACAGTTTCGCTGAAGGTAACAATGATGCTAAATTCATCCGCGCTCTAAAATTGCATATTATACTCCCATGATGGATACTGAAATGACATGAAAAGAAAAGAGTGACAAATATTTTTCATAGTTGTGCATGTTCCATATTTTTGTCCTGGTAAAATGTATACAAGTACAATATAGAGTCCATGTTGGTGGCCATCTTCTAATTCCTTGTGAACTGGAAACGCATTTGTGCGCCTAAGTCCTTGGGTGGCCTTGGAATTAAGGATTTGATTGCTTATAGCCGAGCTCTTCCCCTATGATAGCCTTGGTACCGGTGGGATAGCATTGATATGCCTTGGAAGAAGAGTGATTTATAACAGCAAAATTAAGTCCACAACGTTAACATCGATCGATCTAGCAATCACTGAATCTATATTGATACACATGATGATACAAAAAGTATATATTACATATGGTTAATGTTGAAAAACAGAAATAAGTACATCCTGTTCATCGGGAAGGGTCTGGCGTACCGCAAAACAGAGGAAACAGACTTCTCTTTGAGTGCCTATGGTCGAAACGGGGTCCTATTGATCGGGAGGGGTGTGGCGTACCGCAAAACGGAGGAAACAAACTTGTGTTGGAGCGCCTACGGTGAAACGGGGTCCTGTTCATCCACTGTCTACTGCCTCGCTCCAGCCTCCACGGGCTACTGTTCAGCCACCATCGACCTCCTCCAGCCTCCACCAGCTACTATTCATCCACGAGCTACTGTTCATCCAACCTCCACCGACTATTGTTCATAGAGCCTCCATGGGGTTCTGTTCATCCAACCGCAACCGGCTGGGGTGCGGCGGCCTCCTTGGGTCCTGTTCATCCAGCCGCAACTGCCTACTACCACGGTGTCCTGTTCATCCACCCCCATCGGGAATTGTTCATCCACAGCCAACCAACTAGCTCGACTCACCATGTATCGACTCGTTCTACGTACCGCGCGCACGGTAGCAATAGTCACTATTCATCGAGAGGCAACCCAACACCGGCTGGCTACGTCTCGCATGGGGCTCAATCGGCTTCAGTAAGCAGCAGCAGTGATCGATCGCTCGGTTCAGTTAGCAGCAACAATGAAGGAATCGCTCGGGTTCAGTCAGCAGCGAATGTATCGTTCGGGTTCAGTTAACAGCCAAGGGATCGATCGCTCGGGTTCAGTAACATGCGATCGCTCGGGTTAAGTTAGCCAATGCCTTGCACATACGCGCGTACACGAGAGAAACGCGGAAACCTCCATGCATCGCTCGGCCCCGACCACCCATCGTAGCCGGGAACTTCCCGATATTTTCCTCGCCCTCGCTTCTACCACGGTTTTTTCCGTCATGGACGGTCTAAAGAATGTCATGCAGATGCGTCTCCGGCCCGCACAGGACGAAAAGCCCATTTTCTGTCATGGTTTTTTGTCATAGAAGTAGGAGCCCACCACATCTATGATGATACCGGGTTTTTTCATAATTATCGTCATAGAAGTGTTATAAGCATGACAGAAAAAAATTTGTTCAGACCAAAATGTAACAGATGTGACATTTTTTTTGTGATGTCTTGAACATCATGGAGCATATGAGATGTTCCAAGAGTTGAAGTTAATATTTCAAGCAAATGCCCGAGTGGAGAGATATGAAGTCTCCAACAAGTTCTATAGCTGCAAGATGGAGGAGAACAGTTCTGTCAGTGAACACATACTCAAAATGTCTGGATATCATAATCACTTGACTCAAGTGGGAGTTAATCTTCTAGATGATAGTTTTATTGACAAAGTTCTCCAATCACTGCCACCAAGCTACAAAGGCTTCGTGATGAACTATAATATGTAAGGGATGGAGAAAACAATTCCCGAGCTCTTTGCAATGCTCAAAGCTGCGGAGCTAGAAATCAAGAAGGAGCATCAAGTGTTGATGGTTAAACAAGACCACTATTTTCAAGAAAAAGGGCAAGGGAAAGAAGGAAACTTCAAGAAGACTGGCAAGCAAGTTGCCACTCCCGGGAAGAAGCCTAAAGCTGGACCCAAGCCTGAAACTGAGTGCTTCTACTACAAAGGGACTGTGTCACTAGAAGCGGAACTGCCCCAAGTATTTGGCGGATAAGAAGGATGGCAAAGTGAACAAAGGTATATTTGATATACATGTTATTGATGTGTACCTTACTAATTCTCGTAGTAGCGCCTGGGTATTTGATACTGGTTCCGTTGCTCATATTTGTAACTCGAAATAGGAGCTACAGATTAAACGAAGATTTGCTAAGGACGAGGTGATGATGCGCGTTGGGAATAGTTCTGTCAGGACCCCATCCTAAGTCACAACAATCTAGGATGTAACACATCATATCACTTTGCGGCCTCACGCACGGTATCCCACGGGTGTCACCTTACCTGGCCATGGACTGTTTGCGGCTTTTGGCTCACGTATATGATAGTGGTGCTAGCATCCATATGACAAAGAACCCGAGCCGACATGACTAGTCGTAAACCCAAGGTGGCACTAACTTACAGGGACAGGCATACATGACCCAGCAATGCACGTGTCGGTCATCAACGTATGAACCCAAGTCGTAGCAAGTTACAAGGACTTAAAGGAACAACGCGTGACATTTCCTCGAAGGGATAGACACAAGAGCAAAGAAGGACACATGTTGATCATCCCATGTGTTCCGGAGCAGTAGCAAGCTACCATGGCTCAGTGGAAGCACTAGGAGACATTTCCCCATAAGAGAGGCTACCAAGAGTAAACAACTAGATTCTTTGATCCCACACATATCAAGCATTTCAGAATCATACACACAATATGCTCGATATGTGCAAATACAATATGGCATCACAACAAAACTCTACGACTTAAAGAATTTATTCAGAAGGCTTCAAAGAGTCATACATAGTAAGAATTACAATCATGGGTCACATGACCCAACATACAAAGCAAACAAGCAACGAAAGCATAACATGTTTGATTACATACAACTACAAACAAAAAAGGCTGAGAAGCCTGACTATCTACAAGACCCTCCCAAGGGTACAAGATCGTAGCTGAGGTAACAAGCTAAACGTCGAAGTCCACGCAGAACTACTAGCGAGATTGAAGTCTCTCTGCAAAAACATAAATTAAGCAAACATGAGTACAAATGTACCAAGCAAGACTTACATCAGAACTAGCTACAGATGCTTCAGTACCAACAAAGGGGTGGTGGAGTTTAACTGCAGCAAGCCAACTTTGACTCAGTAGCTATCATGTACTACGACTGCTGGTAACTCTTTTGAGGTGGCGCACACGAGCCCACATATTCACCATATCAATACACCACTATGGATCTGCTCTCATCTCCCTACGAGAAGGCCGTCCATAGCACTCATGCTTATCTTGCGCATTTTAGAGTATCCACTTCCACTTGTCTATGAACCGCATAAGCAACCCAGTAGTCGATTACCACAGATGCGGCTATTCAAATAGATCATGTTAACCCTACAGGGGATGTACTTCTTCACACACACACTCTCGCCACTTATTGCCATGTACACGTCATGTATCTCGGCAACCTTCAAGCGGAAGCCTGGCGAGGGTGTTAGCCACGACCTGACTAACCACATGAGACCCTAGTCCAGGTTTATCGCCTATTCGGGTTCCATCTGCATGGAAGTCCAGCCGAGGTTTCACTCACGGCCCCAAACAATGAGAGCAGAGTTCCCAAGAGCACCGTTCGGGTGTCATCCCGGTACACTGTGCCTTGTGTCTCTACCGCATCATAGCCCACCCCTAGGGTCAGGGCTATGCACGGCCCCAACACATATCCTACAAACACCAGAAACTACTTGCAACTCCTGGATAGATATAAGGCGGTTAATAAGTCTAGAGGGTCAATTAAGTATCCCAATGCATGGTAGTAACTGTCTTGGATCACTAACACGGAACTCAGTTCCTGAGGACAGTTTCAATGAGACAACCCTCCATGTACTCCTACATGGCCTCTCACCGCTACCTTAACCAAATTATGTTCACACACTTAGCTCTCAAAGAGTAGGACATGAAGACCACATTCCAATTCATCCCCAATGAATCAGACCCGACACAACTCTAAGCAATAGCAGGCACAACAAACAAGCATAAATGAGTAGGCACATCATGGCTCAAACAAATCCTTCTCATGCTAGTGGGTTTCAACTATTTACTGTGGCAAAGATATGGCATGCAGAGGAAAGGGGTTTAACTACCACAAAATGTAACCGTTGAATCATTGTTGTCCTAATGAAGTAAAACAGAGCAGGAGCGAGAGAGTGGGATTGTATCGGAATGCTCAAAGGGGGTTTGCCTGCCTGGCACTTCTGAAGATAGTAAAGCTCTTCATCGGTGTCATCGAACTCATCGTCGGAACAACGTCTACTAAAGGGGAACCACAATAGATACAGAGAAGGAACACAATCAATGCAATGCAATAATATGTTGCATGATTATGACATGGCAATATGCTGTGATTTGAGCTAATGCAACTAGCAACACAATTTAATGAAGTTGGTTTGAACCCAAGGTTCAAATTCAAACTCCATATGTGGATATTCAAATGCCATTTATTTGATTTGCCCTAAATAGTAGCCAAAAGTTGTTCTAACATGCATGGAAATGGTACATATGGATATATTGGATTTTTCTGATAATTTTTCATATACAAATTATTTCATTTGGAGTTACGGTTGATTTTCTATGTTTTTTTAGATGTTTTGACTAATTTCTGGAATTTTCTAGATTAATAAAACTGCTAGAAAACATTTGCTGCATCAGCATGATGACAACACTTCGTCAGCAGGTGAACTGGGTTGACCCAGGTCAAACCTGACGTGTGGGGTCCACACGTCAGTTACACAGGGACTAAACCCGGTCAAACCCGACATTGACTGGGTTTGACCCTGCGTTTGGGCCCACTATCAGTGGCTGTGAGGTGGCTAATTAGGGGGGTTAGTCTTAATGATCGTGCCACGTCGGCTGTCACCGGAGTTCGGCCGGCGGCGACCAAATCCGTGGAGGCAACTCACCGGACCTATGCTACAAGCGGTGGATGGATGTGCGGAGACCACCAGGACGAAGCCCGGGCTGGGCCGCATCCAGGGGAGGCGATGAAACGACGCGGGGTGTCGGAGCTCGCTGGAACGAGGCTCACTGTGGCGCCGGAGTTCGGGTGATTGCGGGGTTGGTGCTAAGGTGCACGGGAGGGCGAGTGAGTGTGTGCGTTAGGCTCCTGGGGGCTTCCTGAGCACGACGATACGCTCCGTTGTGAGCTTGCACGGTTGTGGCCACGGCTACGCCATGGCCGGCGGCAAGAAGCTCTTGGTCGTAGTGGGAAACAAAGCTAGGGGACGAGCGCGAGCATGAGACAAGAGGGGCTCACGGCGAGTGCAGGGGCCCTCGAAACGGGCTCGTGGAAGGGTTGGAGCAGGCGGGGCGGCAAAGTCGATCTCGTCGTCGGGAGGTTGAAGACGAGCTTGGTGAGGATGTTTGGGGGCTTCTAGCAGAGCGTGTCTCGGTGAGGGGTTCGAGGACGAAGTGGCGGAGCTTCTAGGCGTGTCGGTGAGGCGAGGCAGTGGCGGTGGCCGCGGCGTCAATGAGCGGTGGCGACGGCTGCACTCGGCGCGTGTGATTAAGAGAGGCAGAGGGGGTAGGAGCACAAGAGTGGGCGAGAAGGGAGCAAGGTGGCTCATGGCATCGTCTAGGCGCATCGAGTGGGAGCCATGAAGGGAGGGAGGGAGGAGGCGATGTGCCTATTGGCGCGGGGAGGAAGACGACAGGGAGCCGGGAAGGTGGGTTGGGCCACCGCAGCTGGGCCAGCTATGTGCAGTGTTGGGCTACATGTAAGTGGCCCAGGTACTCTCTCTCTCTCTCATGTTTTTCTCTTTGTTTCTGTTTTCTGATATTTCGATCTGTTTTGAATTTGGCTTTCAAACCAAACCAATTTTTCTGCTTCTAAAAATTATTGTGGGAGCTAAATGGATTTGTCTGGAGACCCACAAAATGTTTCAGAATTATTGGAGCTAAGAATATAATTATAGGGATTCATAGCTCCAATGCAAATACTTATTGGATTGAGTCAGAGACCATAAATGCCATAGAAAAATGTGAATCATCTCTGGTTAAGGTTTTCACCTTTTCCCATAAATAATGAACATTTTTAAGGGCATTTTGGGTTCATTGAAAATCATTTTAGGTTGAACCTATTTGGTTTGATCTAGTGCTAGGGTTTGATCACCCCCATTTCAAGTTTCAAATAAATTTAGACATGATGCAAGGATGCTGATGTAACTAATTGCAATCAAATTCTAGGGTTGTGACAACTCACCACCACAAAACAAGGATCTCGTCCCGAGATTCAAGACGTGAGGTAAGAAGACAGAGGGAACACAAGGGCACACAATCTTCACGGTCTGTAATGCACTTCTAGAAGATGTTGATTTATTGCATCATATTGATCTTGACGTCTTTGCTTTCAAGATCTTCATCTAACACAATGTCAAAAGGAAAAGGAAATTCTACTGGGATCGATCACCTTGAAGTTTGAGCACTCACAACCAACTCATGGAGTGAAACGAAAGAACGTCTCTTGAGCTGAGACACAAGACACACATCAGGGGTGAAAGGAAACAGATGGTGATGGCTCAATTTGGTAGGAAACAATTCCATGCTTAAAAAGATGGTGAATGAGTTTCAATGTAGCGAGCAGATAAATTTCCATGATTCCATAACGGGGCACCTTCGAGGAGGTGACTGCTACCTCTTGAGCACTGCGTTGGTTTTCCCTTGAAGAGGAAAGGGTGATGCAGCAAAGTAGCATAAGTATTTCCCTCAGTTTTTGAGAACCAACGTATCAATCCAGTAGGAGGCTACACGCAAATCCCTCGTACCTACACAAACAAACAAGAACCTCGCAACCAACGCGATAAAGGGATTGTCAATCCCTTCACGGACACTTGCAAAAGTGAGATCTGATAGAGATAATAATAAGATAAATATTTTTGGTATTTTTATGATGTAGATTGGAAATTAAAGATTGCAAAATAAAATAGATTCGAAACTTATATGATGGAAAATAGACCCGGGGGCCATAGGTTTCACTAGTGGCTTATCTCAAGATAGCATAAGTATTACGGTGGGTGAACAAATTACTGTCGAGAAATTCATAGAAAAGTGCATAGTTATGAGAATATGTAAGCATGATCATGTATAAACTCAAGCAATATGATATAAACCCCATCTTTTTATCCTCGATGGCAACAATACAATATGTGCCTTGCTACCCCTGCTGTCACTAGGAAAGGACACCGCAAGATTGAACCCAAAGCTAAGCACTTCTCCCATTGCAAGAAAGATCAATCTAGTAGGCCAAACCAAACTAATAATTCGAAGAGACTTGCAAATATAACCAATCATACATAAAAGAATTCAGAGGAGATTCAAATATTGTTCATAGATAATCTTGATCATAAACCCATAATTCATTGGATCTCGACAAACACACTGCAAAAAGAGTTACACCGAATAGATATCTAAGAAGATCGAGGAGAACTTTACATTGAGAATCAAAGAGAGAGAAGAAGCCATCTAGCTAATAGCTATGGACCCAAAGGTCTGTGGTAAACTACTCACACTTCATCGAAGAGGCTATGGTGTTGATGTAGAAGCCCACCGTGACCGATTCCCCCTCCGGCGGAGCGTCGGAAAAGGCCCCAAGATGGGATCTCACGGGTACAGAACGTTGCGACGGTGGAAATATGGTTTTGCGGTGCTCCTGGATGTTTTCAGGGTATGTGGATATATATAGGCGAAGGAAGTCGGTGAGGGGAGCGACAAGGGGCCCACGAGGGTGGGGGCGCGCCTCCCTGCCTCGTGGCTTCCTTTTTTGCTTCTTGACGTCTACTCCAAGTCTCCTGGATTGCGTTTGTTCCAAAAATAACTCTCCCGAAGGTTTCATTCCGTTTGGACTCCGTTTGATATTCATTTTCTGCGAAACACTGAAATAGGCAAAAACACAACAATTTGGGATGGGCCTCCGGTTAATAGGTTAGTCCCAAAAATAATATAGAAGTTCTTAGTATATCCCATTAAACATCCAAAACGGGTAATATAATAGCATGGAACAATAAAAAATTATAGATACATTGGAGATGTATCAAGCATCCCCAAGCTTAATTCCTGCTCGTCCTCGAGTAGGTAAATGATAAAAACAGAATTTTTGATGTGGAATGCTACCTAGCATATTTCTGAATGTAATTCTCTTTATTGTGGCATGAATGTTCAGATCCAAATGATTCAAGATAAAAGTTCATATTAACATAAAAATAGTAATACTTCAAGCATACTAACAAAGTAATCACGTCTTATTAAAATAACATAGCCAAAGAAAGCTTATCCCTACAAAATCATATAGTTAGGCCATGCTTCATTTTCGTCACACAAAATGCCCCCATCATGCACAACCCCGGTTTCAGCCAAGCAATTGGTTCATACTTTTCAACGCGCTTCAGCTTTTTCAACCCTCACGCAATACATGAGCGTAAGCCATGGATATAACACTATGGGTGGAGTAGAGTATGATGATAGGGATTATGTGGAGAAGACAAAAAGGAGAAAGTCTCACATTGACGCGCCTAATCAACGGGCTATGGAGATGCCCATCACTTGATGTCAATGCGAGGAGTAGGGATTGATGCAACGGATGCACTAGAGCTATAAATGTATGAACACTCAACAAAACTAAACTAAGTTGGTGTGCATCCAACTTGGTTGCTCACGAAGACCTAGGGCATTTTGAGGAATTCCATCATGGGAATATACAAGCCAAGTTATATAATGAAAAATTCCCACTAGTATATGAAAGTGACAACATAAGAGACTCTCTATCATGAAGATAATGGTGCTACTTTGAAGCACAAGTGTGGAAAAAAGGATAGGAACATTGTCCCTTCTCTCTTTTTCTCTCATTTTTTTATTTTTTTATTTTGGTGGGCTTCTTTGGCCTTTTTTTTATTTGGGCTTCTTTGGCCTCTTTTATTTTTCATAAATTCCGGAGTCTCATCTCGACTTGTGGGGGAATCATAGTCTCCATCATCCTTTCCCCTCTTGGGACAATGCTCTAATAATGAATATCATCACACTTTTATTTATTTACAACTCAAGAATTACAATTCAATACTTAGACCAAAATATGACTCTATGTGAATGCCTTCGGCGGTGTACCGGGATATGAAATGAATCAAGAGCGACATGTATGAAAGAATTATAAAGGTGGCTTTGCCACAAATACGATGTCAACTACATGATCATGCAAAAGCAATATGACAATGATGGAGCGTGTCATAATAAACAGAACGGTGGAAAGTTGCATGGCAATATATCTCGGAATGGCTATGGAAATGCCATAATAGGTAGGTATGGTGGCTGTTTTTAGGAAGATATAAGGAGGTTTATGTGTGATAGAGAGTATCGTATCACGGGGTTTGGATGCACCGGAGAAGTTTGCACCAACTCTCAAGGTGAGAAAGGGCAATGCACGGTACCGTAGAGTCTAGCAATGATGGAAGGGTAAGAGTGCGTATAATCGATGGACTCACATTAGTCATAAAGAACTCATATAATTATTGCAAAAGTTTTATTAGCCCTCGAAGCAAAGTACTACTACGCATGCTCCTAGGGGAAGGGTTGGTAGGAGTTAACCATCGCGCGATCCCGACCTCCACTCATAAGGAAGGCAATCAAAGAACACCCCATGCTTAAAATTTGTCACACAATGTTCACCATACGTGCATGCTACGGGACTTGCCAACTTTAACACAAGTATTTCTTAATTTCATAATTACCCAACTAGCATGACTCTAATATTACCACCTTTATATCTCAAAACAATTATCAAGTATCAAATTGATCATAGTATTCAATGCACTCTATATGATAATTTTTATTATACCCAACTTGGATGCCCATCATATTAGGAATAATTTTATAACCAAAACAAATACCATGCTGTTCTAAAAGACTCACAAAATAATATCAGTGAAGCATGAGAGATCAATAATTTCTGCAAAATAAAACCACCGCCATGCTCTAAAAAGATATAAGTGAAGTATTAGAGCAAAATTGTCTAGCTCAAAAGATATAAGTGAAGCACATAGAGTATTCTAATAAATTCTGATTCATGTGTGTCTCTCCCAAAAGGTGTGTACAAAAAGGATGATTGTGGTAAAATCAAAAGCAAAGACTCATATCATACAAGACGCTCCAAGCAAAACACATACCATGTGGTGAATAAAAATATAGCTCCAAGTAAAGTTACCGATGAACGAAGACGAAAGAGGGGATACCTTCCAGGGCATCCCCAAGCTTAGGCTTTTGGTTGTCCTTGAATTTTACCTTGGGGTGCCATGGGCATCCCCAAGCTTAGTCTCTTGCCACTCTTTATTCCATAGTCCATCAAATCTTTACCCAAAACTTGAAAACTTCACAACACAAAACTCAACAGAAAATCTCATGAGCTCCGTTAGTGCAAGAAAGCAAACCACCACTTTAAGGTACTGTAATGAAATCATTATTTATTTATATTTGTGTTAAACCTACTATATTACAACTTCTGTATGGTTCATACCCCCCGATACTAGCCATAGATTCATCAAAATAAGCAAACAACACACGAAAAACAGAATCTGTCAGAAACAT
Organism: Triticum aestivum; assembly: GCF_018294505.1. NCBI lineage: Eukaryota > Viridiplantae > Streptophyta > Magnoliopsida > Poales > Poaceae > Triticum > Triticum aestivum. The sequence goes on from NC_057801.1 coordinate 748,641,895, forward strand.
AGCAGTCTGTAGCAATCTGTAACTTTCGAATACTTATGGAACTCTAAAAATTCTACCAAACTAGGAAGTCCTAGGAAATTTTTCTATTAATATTCTGAAAAAATAATCGACTAAAAATCACGTTTATGTGATTTATTAAAATTATTCTCATGCATGCAAAAGTTTCTATTTTTTTAGCAAGATCACATTAACTATCGCCCAAGATGATCCTATAGGTTCTACTTGGCACAAACACTAATTAAAACATAAAACCACATCTAACCGGAGGCTATATGAATTGTTTAACACTGAAAATGAGCAAAAGTAAAGAACAAAAATAAAATTGGGTTGCCTCCCAACAAGCGCTATCGTTTAACGCCCCTAGCTAGGCATAAAAGCGAGAATAGATCTAAGTATTGCCATCTTTGGTATTTAATTAATAGGTGGCTCTCATAATGGATTCATAAGGTAATTTTATTTTCTTCCTAGGAAAGTGTTCCACGCCTTTCCTTAATGGAAATTGGAATCTAATATTTCCTTCTTTCATATCAATAATTGCACGAATCGTTCTAAGGAAAGGTCTACCAAGAATAATAGGACATGAAAGATTGCAATCTATATCAAGAATAATACAATCTACGGGAACATAATTCCTATTTGCAACAATAAGAACATCATTAATCCTTCTCATAGGTTTCTTAATAGTGGAATCTGCAAGGTGCAAGTTTAAAGAGCAATCATCAAATTCACGGAAACCTAACACATCACACAAAGTTTTTGGAATCGTGGAAATGCTAGCACCCAAATCACACAAAGCATAGCATTCATGATCTTTAATTTTAATATTAATAGTAGGTTCCCACTCATCATAAAGTTTTCTAGGGATAGAAACTTCTAATTCAAGTTTTTCTTCATAAGATTGCATTAAAGCATCAACGATATGTTTAGTAAAAGCTTTATATTGGCTATAAGCATCAGGAGAATTTAACACGGATTGCAACAAGGAAATACGATCTATTAAAGAACAATTATCATAATTAAATTCCTTGAAATCCAAAATAGTGGGTTCATTGCTATGTAAAGTTTTGACCTCTTCAATCCCACTTTTACCAATTTTTGCGTCAAGATCTAAAAACTCCGAATCATTGGGACGCCTTTTAACAAAAGTTGACTCATCTCTAGTCCCATCATTATCAAGATTCATATTGCAAAACAAATATTTAATAGGAGACACATCAATCACTTTTAGATCTTCATCATTACTACCTTCTGGTTTGGAGGCCATCTTATTAACTAAGGTGGCCTGCTTGTCAGAAATTTGGGCTATTGATTTTTCAAGATGAGGAAACTGAGAATTCAAACCATAAAATTCCTTAGACATATCATCAAGTTCTTTATTCATGTATTCCATACAGATTTTTTGCTCTTTAAGCTCGTTTCTAAAGAAATTATTATGCTCAAATTGTAAATTCATAAAGCTTCTAACATTTTTTTTGATTTCTTCCAACCTTCTAAGGTGAGGATAAATGTTTTTAGGCAAGGCCATCAGGGCAAACAGGCACGCAAGAAGCAAGCGAAAAAGAGGCGAACGGGAAAGAGAGGGCGAATAAAATGGCAAGGGTGAAGTGGGGGAGAGGAAAATGGGAGGAAAATGGCAAATAATGTAATGCGAGGGAGAAGAGTTTGTGATGGGTACTTGTTGTGTCTTCACTTGAGCGTAGACCTCCCTGGCAACGACGCCAGAAATACTTCTTGCTAACTCTTGAGCACTGCGTTGGTTTTCCCTATAAGAGGAAAGGGTGATGCAGCAAAATAGCGTAATTATTTCCCTTAGTTTTTGAGAACCAAGGTATCAATCTAGTAGGAGGCTACACGCAAATCACTCGTACCTACACAAACAAACAAGAACCTTGCAACCAACGCGATAAAGGGGTTGTCAATCCCTTCACGGCCACTTGCAAAAGTGAGATCTGATAGAGATAATAATAAGATACATATTATTGATATTTTTATGATGTAGATTGGAAAGTAAAGATTGCAAAATAAAATAGATCAGAAACTTATATGATGGAAAATAGACCCGGGGGCCATAGGTTTCACTAGTGGCTTCTCTCAAGATAGCATAAGTATTATGGTGGGTGAACAAATTACTGTCGAGCAATTGATAGAAAACTGCATAGTTATGAGAATATCTAGGCATGATCATGTATATAGGCATCACGTCTGCGACAAGTAGATCAAAATGATTCTGCATCTACTACTATTACTCCACACATCGACCGCTATCTAGCATGCATCTAGAGTATTAAGTTCATAAGATGTAACAGCTTGGATTTCTGCCCTTTTCTTTTTCCTTTGATTTTCTTGGATTTCCTGAATTGATTTGCTTTTCCGTGGCTATGTGGTTCTGTAACTTGGGAAGATCATGTCTTCCTAGATTTATAGTGGCTTGGCATCCTCATCATCATCCTAAAACCCTGTCATTTTCATCCTTGACCTAACCCAATATTCTTTTATTGGGATTATTCCTTTTCTGATAAAGGAATAACCCTTTAAAACCCTAGGTTGTGAAGCAACCTATATTTTTGTCACTCCTAAAATTCCCAAATAATTCTCATAAATTCTTTGGGTCATATCTTGATCAAATATGGCAAAGTTTCATTTCCATGATAAATAATAATCCTCAAATAATTCATTTCCTATTATGTCCTAAATGGCACATTGTGAAGCAAGTGCTATTTTCCTTTTCCCAAATGACCTCAAACTCCTTGGATATCTTTTCATGTCCATATAATTTCCACATGCCAAAATGCAACCTCATTTGCCTAGTAATTATTTAATTATGATTTTCCAAAGTTTCTGTCCAGAAAGAAGCTTTGTTAAGGAGCTGCAAGCTAGGCATATCCAAATGACTTGCCATTTTGCATGATCCTTCATATCATCATATCATAGCCCTCCACCAAAGTTTTGCTCATGTCATGCCTCCATGATCAGCTTTAATTCTTAGATTCTGCCCAAAATTTTAGTTTGTGAAGCAAGTATATTTTATATTGCTCCATTATGGCTGAAAAGTTTTCTAGGCCTTCTAGTATTCATATAACCTCCCTCCACCAAGATGTGGCTCAATCCCTTTGGCCATTTTCCCTGTGGAATTTTTCAAGTTTCTGGTCAGAATAAATCTTTCTGAAGCAAGTGCTATTTTGGTTCATCCAAATGGCATGAAACTCCTTGGGCATCTTTATATCTTCAAATAATTGGGCCATGCCCAAATTCAGATCAATACAAATTGATATGTGAGTGCTACCTCATGTTTTGTATTTCTATCAAGTTTGGTGGTTTCTTCAGCAACCACTAGCTAAACTCCTCTTGCTGAGCTTAAACTCTGCCATCTTAGTCACCTTAGAGTGTGATCATTGCCAGACCACGTTACCAAGCTGGAGTAACCACAACAAGTTACAGACACCTTCCTGTTATTTTACTTTGGAGCTAAGTGCCAATCTCTTCTTTGCCCCTGGACCGATTTATTTCCTCATTTTGACTAATGACATGACAGTCTATCTAGTGGACATGATAGGCCCGGCCAGAACGCGCCAGTTTCACCAGTGCCCATGGTGATCACGCCGGCGTCACACACATTGCATGCTCTGGCTGGTTCTTGCCCCTGTGCTCGTCTCCTCCCTCCTCGTCTCGACGTCCAACCGTGTCCTGGAGTTTCCCCGTGATCGACTGCACCTCACTGCATCAATGGCTCGTTGTGGTTCGCCATAAATGAGCCGCTAGCTCCATGCCCATGCCGTGCCCCGCCACTGCCCACCATTAGAGCCATGTAGGAGCTTGCTTGTGCTGCTCGAGAGGCTTCCCCTCGGCTATATAAGCGTGCCCGAGGTCCTCCCGCAGCTCCCAAGCCCCTCCCTCGCCTCATTTGGTCACCAGGATCGCCAAATCTCGCCGGAGTTCGCCTCTGTCCTCCATGGCCGCCTCGGCCTCGGCGTGATTCCAACCAAACCAAGCCTTCCCTCCTCCTCTAGCCACGTCCACGGCCTCCCCCACCTCTCCACGGGCCGCCCCGCCCACTCAGCCCCCGCCGGAGTTTCCCATATCGCCAAAGACCACCGCCGCCCGCCATCCTCTGCCTCCCCTCGGTCCTCCTGCGCCCCGCCTCCTCCTCTCCTCCCCGGGGCCGGCTGACCCCCTGGACGGACGCGCCATGCCGGGCCGCGCATGCCGGTGCCCACGCCCTGGCCGGAGCTGGCCTGGGCCGGCTGCCCCAGCGCCGCCCCTCCCCTACTTCCTCTCCTCTGCTCACGGGATCACAGGAGCGAGAGGAAGGAGATGACCCAATCGCCCCCACCCCTTGCTAGCTCAGTGTAAGTGGAAACGTATTCTTGAAATTCGTTTCCGTTACATGAAAGCGTATTTCTAATTTTACGCCTCTGCCTTATCCACTCAGGGACCCGTTGGTGATAAAAATATTCATGGATTGGTCCTTCTTCTTCCACACGTCGCAACATTTTAACCGTAACTCCGTTTGAGGTGATTCCAAAGCCTACTTCTTCGTCTCGTCGAGCTCTTTTTGTTGATGTCACTTTCATTATGTTTTGGAATACTTAAAATGACCTTTTTGCCCTTGCACGTAAATAGCCCCTCTGAGAGAGAACTGTTTCCGGCAAATCTTTCCACGGCTTCACCGCACTTCTTCCCGGAGTCTCCGCCACCCCAGGCAAGTCACAACAACCACTTGCATGATAGTCATGCAGTTGCCATGGTTTTCAACTTGAATCTTTATTAAATATTTGCTTGTTTACAACATGGTTATCATTGTTCTAGTGCTGCTTATAGTTTCTTGTTCACTCTCGTGCTATGTTGTCTTGCACTATGTTATCATGTTATAGTTGTTAGTATTCCTTTCATATGCTTATGCTTGCTAGTAGTACATGTTGATGTTGGTGATGGTCTTCGGTGCATGACTGCCATCTGTCCCGAGTACCATTGTTATGCATGTTCCATTGCATCCAGTTGGTGAAATACTTGCATGATGGAATTGTTGATATGTTCTTGCATGATATTTATTGTTAATATTAGTAGTACTGCAATGTTTCTGAGAAGTATGTACTGGTGATGTTCATGTTCATCATTATGCCATGCTCAGTTGGATATGATTCATTGTTGATATGGTGGATAGTTATGTTGTACCCTCATATGTTGATATCAGGCTCATGCATTGTAGTTACATGATGTTATTTTATCATGGCTCAACATATTTGCATTCAAGTTTAACCGGATTAAATTGAACTTGAACAAGTGTTGGCTAAGTCATGGTGCCACCATATCGAGCTGACCAGTGCAACCACACTTACCTTTATGGGAAGGTCCTAACTGGGTCTATTGTTGTGCCTCTCGCTGGTGCCTCCAACGAGGGAAGGTTACAGGCGCGCGCTACCCTGATTAGGTAGGCGGACATAATCCTTGTGAGCCCGAGTTTGGTTATGTGCACATGTCCCCATTTGGGACCGTTTATTGTTTGGCCACGACGGTTGCCATTGGTGCCTTTGGTAGGCACGGGGCCACCCAGGACTTAGCCCAAAGGGGAGTTGGTCGGAGTGGCCGGGAGAGTGTCATGGCAGTAGGACGATTTTTTCAAATACCATTGGTCCACCCGAATGGGAGAGCGAGGCCATGGGTTCCGTAGTGTGGGTACAGTGTACTAACCTGTGTAGAGTGTATATTAAATCTATCGATAGCTGCGCCCGTGGATAAGGGCCCAGTTTGTAGTTGGTCACACAATGAGTCAACAACAACAACAACAACAATAATAATAATAATAATAATAATAATAATAATAATAATAATAATAATAATAATAATAATAATAATAATAATAATAATAATAATGTGATTAACAACACCCCAGTTCGATGAGGAGATAAGTTGGTTGTGATCGCCGGAAAGATCACCGTTTGAGACCAAGTGTTGGTCATGGTTGTGATCACCGGAAAGATCATCGTTCGGTTACGAGGTAACCCGAGCAGAATAAGTTGGTGCATGATAATGTCATTATGTTGAATGATAGTGGCATCATGTTTATATGTTCATGCCATATTCATATTGTTCTAGCGGTATTATGTTCATGTTGTTCATGCAATGTTATCTTGATGATCTCATGATAATTCCTACTTAACCTGTAATTGCCATGTTGTTGTTTGTCTTGAATGCTTCTGGTTATTGTGAGCTTGCAAGTATATTCAATGTTTTGACCTCGCGTGTCATGCCAGTTTGTAGGTCGTGCCTGGATTGCTTGCTTGTTTGCCGTGGTTCTTGTGTGCGTGAGCTAGGATAAACTTTCCAGCCAGAGTCCCTATGGATTGGAGTCCACCATCGCCGTTCGTTGTTCCGCTGCCAGTAGTTGTTCCGCTGCCTCGAGTTGTTATGCTGCTTGTATAGAGCAAGCCTGGTTGGTGTAGTGTCGCCGTGCCGATGTTATTGTAATATCGGAGACCTTGTATTCATATTCGTGTTGTAATAGAGACCTAGTTTGTTCTATGCTAAGCAGTGCCGTATTCCAGAAGACTTCACCTCGATCTCTGGGCTGGAATACGGGGCATTCCTGTTTTCTCTGAGCCGGGGTGCCACATAAGAACAAAGTAACGCATTAGGCAAGATGACATGATGTAGAGGGATAAACTCAAGCAATATGATATAAACCCCATCTTTTTATCCTCGATGGCAACAATACAATACATGCCTTGCTGCCCCTGCTGTCACTGGGAAAGGACACCGCAAGATTGAACCCAAAGCGAAGCACTTCTCCCATTGCAAGCAAGATCAATCTGGTAGGCCAAACCAAACTGATAATTCGAATAGACTTGCAAAGATAACCAATCATACATAAAAGAATTCAGAGGAGATTCAAATATTGTTCATAGATAATCATGATCATAAACCCACAATTCATTGGATCTCGACAAACACACCACAAAAAGAGTTACATCGAATAGATCTCCAAGAAGATCGAGGTGAACTTTGTATTGAGAATCAAAGAGAGAGAAGAAGCCATCTAGCTAATAACTATGGACCCTAAGGTCGATGGTAAACTACTCACACTTCATCGGAGAAGCTATGGTGTTGATGTAGAAGCCCTCCGTGATCGATTCCCCCTTCACGGGTACAGAAGGTTGCGGCGGTGGAAACAGGGTTTTGTGGTGCTCCTGGATGTTTCCAGGGTATGTGGATATATATAGGCGAAGGAAGTCGGTCAGGGGAGCCACGAGGGGCCCACAAGGGTGGGGCGCGCCTCCCTGCCTTGTGACTTCCTCGTTTGCTTCTTGACTTCTACTCCAAGTCTCCTGGATTGCGTTTGTTCCAAAAATAACTCTCCCGAAGGTTTCATTCCGTTTGGCCTCCATTTGATATTCCTTTTCTGCGAAACACTAAAATAGGCAAAAAAAACAGCAATTTGGGCTGGGCCTCCGGTTAATAGGTTGGTGATAATCCCCAAGTGCAGGGAATCATCATAGCAATTCCCAAAGGTGGAAGTGATAAGTATGGAGTGTCGAACCCACAAGGAGCTAAAGGTAAGATCAATATTCTCTCAAGCCCTATCTGCCACTGATACGACTCAACGTGCACCTAATGTTTGCTTCCAACTAGAAACAAGAAATAAAACTGTGTTGTGGGTATAAAGAGGATAACTTTGTATGATATCGGAGAGCTAAAATATAAAAGTAGGTGCTTTTATCATAAAGTTAGAATATATTACTAAATAATATAAATAGCGAGTGTGGAATAATGGTGGATCGGTGTGCGGAATTGTCCTAAGCGATTGTTAACAAGATCGATAGTCGTCATTGCAATTTCATATGAGGGAGAGGCATAAGCTAACATACTTTTCCATACTTGGATCATATGCACTTATGATTGGAACTCTAGCAAGCATCCGCAAATACTAAAGATCATTAAGGTAAAACCCAACCATAGCATTAAAGCATCAGGTCCTCTTTTATCCCATACGCAACAACCCCCTTACTCGGGTTTGTGTTTCAGTCACTCACGCAGCCCACTATAAGTGAATCATGCACGTATTGCAACACCCTACAGCGGGAATCCTTCATGCTTGCGCGACACGGAGGGCACCATAGGACAACATCAAAGTGAAACATACAACTCGTACCAATCTAGATCACCAATCAACCCAAGGACAAAAGATATCTACTCAAAACATCATAGGATGGCAACAGATAATTGGATCATAATATGTAGCATAAAGCACCATGTTCAAGTAGGGATTACAGCGCGGTGTGGGAGAGTGGACCGCGTAAAAGAGATGAGGATGGTGATGGTGATGGTGATGTTGATGAAGACGATCACCGCGGCGATGATCCCCCCCCCCAATGGCACTCCGGTGCCACCAAGAGAGAGGAGGAGAGGTTCTCCCCCTTGTGCTTCCTCCTCCATGGCTTTCCCCCTCTGGTCCTTGGCTTTCATGGAGATGATGGCCTCTCCGAGATCCTCCTCCATGGCCTCCGGTGATGATGGCCCCCTCCGGCAGGGTGCCGGAGAGGGACTAGATTGATTTCTCGTGGCTACAGAGGCTTGCGGCGGTGGAACTTCCGATCTACGTTAATTCCCGAAGGTTTCTGTATTTATAGGAATTTTTGGCTTTGGTTTCACGTCAGGGGGGTCTCCGGGCTGTCCACGAGATAGGGGGGCGCGCCCTGGGGGGGCCCTCACTCTCGTGGGCAGCCCGGGACTCTTCTGGCCCAATTCTGATGCTCCGTGGTCTTCTTTTGGTCCATAAAAAATCCAAAAAATAGGTTAGTCCCAAAAATCATATACAATCATATATAAATGCATATAAAACATCATAGATGCATAATATTATAGCATGAATACTTCATAAATTATAGATACGTTGGAGACGTATCAGCATCCCCAAGCTTAATTCCTGCTCGTCCTCGAGTAGGTAAATGATAAAAGAGATATTTTATGAAGTGTGAATGCTAGTAGGTGCGCAAGTTTGATCATAATTTCAATCACCTTTTCTAGCATCAATATGTGTCCTAATAGTAGCTTATCTCATAAAAATTTTCATGATCAAGTAACAATCTAATCACAATGTCAAGTATGGTTCAGAAACTTCATTGAGAACTAACAAACTATAATCTCAGTCATTGAAGCAATTGCAATTTATCATAACATTAGAAAGAGTCAAGAATAGAGCTTTTCAGCAGGTCCACATACTCAACTATCATATAGTCTTCTACAATTTCTAACACTCACGCAATACTTGTGGTTATGGAGGTTCATCTGGACACTGAGAAAGATAGGGGCTTATTGTGTTGCCTCCCAACATATTCACCTTTAGGTGATGTCAAAAATAATAGCCCATGCTAACTTACAGCCAATTGGATATATATATCATGATCTTTCAACCACGAGGAGCTTGCCAAAGGATAAAATGAAAAAGGGAAAGGTGAGGATCACCTTGACTCAAGCATAAAGTAAAAACATAAAGTAAAAGATAGGCCCTTCGTAGAGGGAAGCAGAGGTTGTCATGCGCGTTTAGGGTTGATGCACAAAATCTTAATGCAAAAGAACGTCACTTTATATTGCCCCTTGTATGTGGACCTTTATTATGCAGTACGTCGCTTTTATTACTTCCATAACAAGATCGTACAAAGCTTATTTTCTCTGCACTAATAAGTCATACATATTTAGAGAGCAATTTTTATTGCTTGCACCGATGACAACTTACTTGAAGGATCTTACTCAATCCATAGGTAGGTATGGTGGACTGTCATGGGAAAACTGGGTTTACGGGTATTTGGAAGCACAAGTAGTATCTCTACTTAGTGTAAGGAATTTGGCTAGCATGAGGGAGAAAGGCAAGCTCAACATGTTTGGAAGGTCAATGACAATATACTTTAACTGAGATGTTGGAAAACATAAACCATTACGTTGTCTTCCTTGTCCAATGTCAACTCTTTTAGCATGTCATACTTAATGAGTGCTTCACAATCATAAAAGATGTCCAAGATAATATATTTGTATGTGAACCTCTCTTTCCTTATTACTTCTTATTAATTGCAACGATGACCAAAACTACGTTTGCCAACTCTCAACTACTTTTATGCCTCATACTTTCTATGTGTGAAGTCATCACTAACCATGTTATAAGCATATGAAACATATAAAAATTCAGATTTATGATATTCAATTCATTCCCCCATTTACTCATAGGATATACATGAAGCACATGAGTAAATGACAAACTACTCCAAAAGATATGAGTGAAGGACACTGAGGGCCTGTTTGGAATCTCTCCACTCCACCAAATCCGCTCCAGTATTCCTGACTCCACAGAGTTCGTGGAGTCCAGTTTCAGCCACTCCGTGAAAAATGAACTGAAGGCCGTTACACTCTGCTCTTTTAACTTCGCAGAGCCCGTGGAGTTCGGCGCTGCTCCCTCCGCTCCGTCCGCTCCGGGAGCGCACTTGAGGAGCGGAGTGGATCCGAACATGGTCTGAGTAGTCAAATAATTAACTAGCCATGGGAGGGTTCCCCTTTTTTATTCAATATCTCAGATCCAATGATTTTATTCAAACAGCAAGTAAAATTGAAAATACGCTCCAAGCAAACCACATATCATGTGACGAATAAAAATATAGCTCTGAGTAAGGTATACCGATAGTATTGAAGACCAAAGAGGGGATGCCTTCCGGGGCATCCCCAAGCTTAGGCGCTTGAGTCTTCCTTGAATATTACCTTGGGGTGCCTTGGGAATCCATAATCTTAGGGTCTTTCCACTCCTTATTTTCCTCATATCGACATCTCACCCAAAACTTGAAAACTTCAATCACACAAAACTTAATGGAACTTCGTGAGATAGGTTAGTATGATAAAGAGTAAACCATGCACTTTGGTACTATAAAAGACAAGGTTCATAATTGTTTTCACATAATGCCTACTCTACCATATCATTTCTACACTTTATATTGGGAAATATAAGCCATAGAAACTAGAAAACAAGCAAACTATATAGTGCAAACAGAATCTGTCGGAAACAGAACAGTCTGTAATGATCTGAACAATAACCATACTTATGCTACACAAAAAATTATGAAATAAATTGGTGGACGTGAGGAATTTGTCTATAATCTTCTGCAAAAAGAATCAACTCCAAATCACAGTTTTGTAAAAAATGACAGCTAATCCCGTGAGCGCAAAGTTTCTGTTTTTCACAGCAAGATCACATTAACTTTCACCCAAGTCTTCCCAAAGGTCTTACTTGGCACTTTATTGAAACAAAAGCTATAAAACATGATTACTACAGTAGCTTAATCATGTAGACACACAAAAACATTAAGGGCAAATATTGGGTTGTCTCCCAACAAGCGCTTTTCTTTAATGCCTTTTAGCTAGGCATGATGATTTCAATGATGCTCGCATAAAAGAAAAGAGTTGAAACACAAAGAGAGCATCATGAACAATATGACTAGCACATTTAAATCTAACTCACTTCCTATGCCTAGGGATTTTGTGAGCACACAATTTATAGGAACAAAAGTCAACTAGCATAGGAAGGCAAAACAAGTATAACTTCAAAACTTTAAGCACATAGAGAGGAAACTTTATAATATTGCAACTCCTACAAGCACATATTCCTCCCTCATAATAATTTTCAGTAGAATCATAGATAGCAACTTTGTTATCATACTCAATTGGAACCTCTTCCGAAATAGTGTAATACTAACTAAAGTTGACACTCTTCCAAATAGACTTTTATAAATATCGTACAGAGATTCAACACCCTCCAAGATAGTGGGATCACTAATTCCTAAAGTTGACACTCTTCCAAACCCACTTTAAACTATAGTATTATTCATACTCCAAAAGATATAAGTGAAGTTCCTGGAGCATTCTACAATTAATATAGACTAGCCAACATACAAGCTCAAAATATATAAGTGAAGCGTACGAAGCATTCTATAAAACCATACTCAAACGATTTAAGTGAAGCACAAAGAGCAATTCTATAAGATCATACTTAAAAGATATAAGTGAAGCACATGAAGTATTATATAAATCAATGAAGAGCTATATAATACTAGCATAATTCTTAAAGAAAAATAAAAACACAAAGGACACAAATCATGTGAACAAAACAAAAAACCGAGGTATACCGATATTTGTTGAAGAAGAAAGATGGGATGCCAACTGGGGCATCCCCAAGCTTAGATGCTTGAGTATCCTTTGAAATATTTACTTGGGGTGCATTGGGAATCCCCAAGCTTTAACTCTTGTCTCTCTTTATTCTTCTCACATCAGTAACTCCTCGTTCTTCAAACGCTTCATTCGCAAAAACTTAAACGAAAACTTGTGAGATCCGTTAGTGTAATAAATCACACTACCACCTTAAGGTACTGTAATTAACTCATTATTTGTTTATATTGGTGTTAAACCTACTGTATTCCAACTTATCTATTTTTCATACCCTACATACTAGCCATAGATGCATCAAAATAAGCAAACAACACACGAAAAACAGAATCTGTCAAGAACAGGACAGTCTGTAGTAATCTGGAAGTTTAGTAAACTTCTGTAACCCCAAAAATTATGAAATAAATTTGACAATTTGAAAAATTTGTACATAATTAATGTGCAAAAATATTCAGACCCATTTGACTTTACAGTGAAAAATGTAAATTCATGCACTACAGACAAAGTTTCTGTTTTTGTTCTGCACATAGTAAGCAAGCAATCTTATCATACTAAGACCAGTGCTTGGGACATTATTTTTATAATACAATGGATATACACAAAGGGGATAATTATTTACAGAGAAACTTCCATGAAAAATTCTACATTGTTTTCGTGAGCATGAACACAAGTGCTCAAGGTCGACCCTCACTTCTTCAATGCATAACTTTCCAATCACTTCTCTTTTTGAAAAACTTTTTTTAGGCATGAGAGGCAAGCAATTCTTTTTTGGTATTTTCATTCTTTTTAATTTTTTTGTATGTTTCACCCACAACTAAACAGAAACAAAGAAAGGAAAAACAAAATCTACATAGTGAAGAAAGCAAACAAGCACACACGAGAATATCAACCCCACGCTATTGCTCCCCGGCAACGGCGCCAGAAAAGAGCTTGATAATCCCCAAGTGTAGGGAATCATCGTAGCAATTCCCAAAGGTGAAAGTGATAAGTATGGAGTGTCGAACCCACAAGGAGCTAAAGGTAAGATCAAAATTCCCTCAAGCCCTATCTACCACTGATACGACTCTACGTGCACCTAACGTTTGCTTCCAACTAGAAACAAGAAATAAAACTATGTTGTGGGTATAAAGAGGATAACTTTGTATGATATCGGAGAGCTAAAATATAAAAGTAGGTGCTGTTATCATAAAGTTAGAATATATTACTAAATAATATAAATAGCGAGTGTGGAATAATGGTGGATCGGTGTGCGGAATTGTCCTAAGCGATTGTTAACAAGATCGATAGTCGTCATTGCAATTTCATATGAGGGAGAGGCATAAGCTAACATACTTTTCCATACTTGGATCATATGCACTTCTGATTGGAACTCTAGCAAGCATCCACAAATACTAAAGACCATTAAGGTATAACCCAACCATAGCATTAAAGCATCAAGTCCCCTTTTATCCCATACGCAACAACCCCCTTACTCGGGTTTGTGTTTCAGTCACTCACGCAACCCACTATAAGTGAATCATGCACGTATTGCAACACCCTACAGCGGGAATCCCTCACGCTTGCGCGACACGCAGGGCACCGTAGGACAGCATCAAAGTGAAACATACAACTCGTACCAATTTAGATCACCAATCAACCCAAGGACAAAAGATATCTACTCAAAACATCATAGGATGGCAACACATCATTAGATCATAATATGTAGCATAAAGCACCATGTTCAAGTAGGGATTACAGCAGGGTGTGGGAGAGTGGACCGCGTAAAAGAGACAAGGATGGTGATGATGATGGTGATGTTGATGAAGACGATCACCACAGTGATGATTCCCCTCCCGATGGCACTCCGGTGCCAACAAGAGAGAGGAGGAGAGGTTCTCCCCCTTGTGCTTCCTCCTCCATGGCTTTCCCCCTCTGGTCCTTGACCTTCATGGAGATGATGGCCCCTCCGAGATCCTCCTCCATGGCCTCCGGTGATGATGGCCCCCTCCGGCAAGGTGTCGGAGAGGGCCTAGATTGATTTCTCGTGGCTACAGAGGCTTGCGGTGGCGGAACCCGATCTAGGTTAATTCTCGAAGGTTTTTGTATTTATAGGGGGGCGCGCCCTAGGGGGGGGCACTCTCGTGGGCAGACCGGGACTCTTCTGGCCCAATTCTGATGCTCTGTGGTCTTCTTTTGGTCCATAAAAAATCCTCAAAAATTGGCATGTCATTTGGACTCTGTTTGGTATCCCTTTTCTGTAAAACACAAAAACAAGGAGAAAACAGAAACTGGCACTGGGCTCTAGGTCAATAGGTTAGTCCCAAAAATCATATAAAATGATATATAAATGCATATAAATAATCATAGATGGATAATATAATAGCATGAATACTTCATAAATTATAGATACGTTGGAGACGTATCAGTTAGTCACAAAAATAATATAAATGTGCTTAGTAAAGCCCATTAAACATCCAAAACGGGCAATATAATAGCATGGAACAATAAAAAATTATAGATACATTGGAGACGTATAAGTGACTCATAGAATTATTTCCTTAAGTGGCAAAAAAAATTACTTTTGATACACAGATCATTGAAACTCTTCATACTAGTCTAAGGCAAGTCACAAATGATCGGTTGAAGGAGTTCCAAGAAATGGCATACTCACATTGGAGACGATAATATGGTTATAGGGCAATTCGGTAAATGGAAGGCACATTCCAATTGATACCGTGGATGTAACCTAGTGCCTGAGCGTGCTTTCAAGAACTTGAGAATATCCATATTCATCAGGGTTTTACCAACATCTGTGCCAAGATCCTGGCAACACTCCATATGACCATGATGAATAGAGGTGAAGAATGCAGATGCAGAGGAAGACAACACTTTCTCAGATTTCACCATGACTGGGCCAAGGAAACAAAATCTGGATGATCAACCGAGAGACATTTAGCACTCTGTTTCTAATGTTCTCCTTGATGTTCTACATACCACAGTCATACTAAATCAATAATGTGGCCATCAAGTATAGGTCGGACTTCGTGAAGACAAAGGATCCATAAGGAACAACTTCCAGAATAAGTCATATGACATCCTCATGGGGAGGTGGCTAAATTGCTGAATCAAGATACTAAAATAATTGGCCTTTTGGCTAGGTGGGGTATCCACAACATCCACTTTACCGGTTTATAGGACTAGATACTAAAATAATTGGCCTTTTGGGTAGGTGGGGTATCCACAACATCCATTTTACCGGTTTATAGGACCAATATTATAATTCTTGGGAAACGTTCCAACCATTATATCGGCCTGAGATTCAGATCTGGTTGATGACAGGATACTTCAGACTCAGCATGTCTGAAAGTGAAAGGTTGCAACACAAATCGACGCGATGACATTGCAAGATTCTCGAGAAACGAACTATGGTAGTAAGCTCCAAAACATGACCTGGTTCTGCTACACACATGTGATCACGCTGTACCAGACAAGCATGACCACATAGTAATCATATAATAAAACACTACTGAGTTTAGGTTGGGAACCATCATTGAGGATAACGAAGTCCTAACATAAGGCACGATTCTTAAGAAGGAACTTCTTCTCCTTGAACAAATCAATTAGTGGTTTGGTGTGGTAGGGATACATATAGAATGAAGGTTGCAAGTCTCCATACCATAGAGTACATCTTACATATGCATGACTGACTTGGATGATTCCATAGGAAGCAAAACAAACTTTCTCAAATTCACGGCAGCAACTTGCATCATATGGTCGTGAATTAAAGGAAGACACCTATTTCATCCGAACATATGCTTCCTGAACAGGACATGAAGATAATGTTTATAAAAGTTTCCAACACTAACTTAGATGTTCAACATGAATCATGGAAAAGATGAAAATGTTGTCAATGGGCTCAACAACAATCCATCCAGGCTTCCATATAGGTGAAATTCCACAATGAAGTGAACATGGTGATAGCATTGGTCAGACCCAAAGATATAACGGTGTATGCACGAGGAATCAACCACGAGTAAGACAACATTATGGACATTGTTGGTTCTGATTTTATTTGATGATAGCCCATACTCAAGTCGAGGATTGAATAAAACATTAGCACCGACAACTGATCACGATGATCAATTGATGAAGATATCATCTTTCTGCGACACACACAAACACAAGGATATCCCTTTGGAATGAACTAAGTCAGCTAAAGCTTTTATCTTCCAACTCTCCAAGTTATTGTTTAGCATACCCAACTAGTTCAGGAGTATCCAAAACAGATCCTTGGAGAAAGGGTGGTTTATAGAAAAAACCAACTTGATGATGAACTCAACATAGTGGTCAAGTGACAACCTGGTAATACTTCCAAGAAGATATTCGGAAATTCACGAACCACCAATATGTTACTAAGCTTGAGAACAATCTTGCTTCGGAGGTAGGACGATGTGGTCAAATAAGCAAGGGGTGACACAATCCTAACTCATTGATCGAAGAGTGCACCGAAAATAAGGACTAGGTAGCACGATCAGTCTTAGTATGATAATTCAATAACCAACACACTAAGAATAAGTTTGTTGTCCATTAACTACCAAGCAACGGGGTTGCTAGGAGTATTGATTTCACACATCATGGTTCACTTGTCGGCATTCAGGTTACAAAAACTCGGGGACCAAGGAATGAGTAATGATGGCGAGAAGTATCACTGCATCAAGAATTCATAGGATGGTGTGTAATTCCCATGATATTCTTGACATAAAGAAGGTAATACTCCAAGGTAGAACACAACAAAAGCTGGATTGGCATTTTAATCTGTGGAATACAACTACTTTGACCCAATCCTACAAGTTGATGAGGTACTGGAGTTTGTTTCTCCTAGTCATACTGAAGTACAATGGCTTGACGGACCACAAGAATAATAGGCATTGATGAACACGAATGCACACATAACCTTGACTATCAATTGATAGACGATGGTCAGAATACAACTGAAGAGGGACAATTTAAAGGAAAATATAACTTTCCGAGTTGTGGATGCATGGATTAGTATGTCGGACAAGTTCAACATATTTCTTCCAGTTAACCCATGCAGAAGAGGAAGGACTGGCAGAGTCACAAATATAACAGAGAACTCATCAAGAGCAGTCTTATTGTGATCTTTTGGTTCAAGAACTTCTGCCATAAGCAGTTCATGGTATTTGGAAGAAGGGAATACCACTGACCACGAGGACTATCTAAAAGGTTACTAATATCCTAAAGGAACTAGCAAACACTATCAACATGAATGAGTAGGGTGAATCTCAGGTTGAAAACCCGGAAATAGAATGCCTACTAAGTAAATGGCATCACGGGATGCTTTCCAGAATGACGGTCCGAATCATTACAGTGCAAACACAAAACATGGCTAGATTAGTAGGTGAGGGAGTCCTTGACTAGGGGGTCCTCGGGCGTCCGGTCTATTCAATATGGGTTGGACTGATGGGCTGTAAAGATGAAGGAAGAAGACCACCTCCCATGTCCAGTTAGGACTCCTATATGCGTGAACGGCAAGATTAGCTGTCCGGATATACTATTTCCTTTCCCTGTAAACCAACTATGTACAACCCTAGGCCCCTCCGGTGTCTATATAAACCGGAGGGCTTAGACCGGAGCGAGGATCACAACATTGACATGCTAGACAAGCTAGGGTTTAGCCATTACTATCTCGAGGTAGATCAACTCTTGTAACCCCTATACTCATCGAATACAATCAAGCATGACATAGGGTTTTACCTCCTTTAAGAGGGCCCGAACCTGGGTAAACATTGTGTCCCTTTGTCCTAATCCTCAAATGCATAGCTTGTGCCCCCCTACCTGAGGTCTGCTGGTTTTGACACCGACATTAGTGCTTTCATTGAGAGATCTTCTGTGTTGTCAACAGAAGGATTGATGTCGCGCCTCTTCATCAGCGATGATGCTGTGTCCAGGGAGAATTTCTCCCCGGACAGGTCTTTGTCTTCGGCAGCTT
Organism: Triticum aestivum; assembly: GCF_018294505.1. Classification (NCBI taxonomy): domain Eukaryota; kingdom Viridiplantae; phylum Streptophyta; class Magnoliopsida; order Poales; family Poaceae; genus Triticum; species Triticum aestivum. The sequence goes on from NC_057801.1 coordinate 748,660,079, forward strand.
CGTGCTACGTGCTGACTCGGCCGGTCACCTTGAGCAGGTTGACAGTTACGCCTCTCAATCACCATATCAGGTTTGGGAACTTGAATTACGTCGCTGATATCCGAGGAGATCTGATCTTCGAGGGGTTCGCGGCCCCGATTCCCGCTCCCCACCCTCATGAAGAGGGCCCTTCGGATCCACTATCAGATCCCGTCTAGGGGTCAATGTTCACACCTGCCTTGGCCTTAGATCCGGGTCAGATCGAGTTGTCCGGTGATTAGAGGATCGACCCCGCTGGACTCTATCCTATCATTGAACTCTCAACCGAAGACCCAGATGCGATCGCACCGCTGGTAAACCTGGAGTCAAACGAGACTCTCCTATTCATCGGACAGCAGGACTCACCTCTGGGTAGCAACTCCGAACTGTCGAGGTCCACGTCTATTGGGCTCGATCTAGTGCCCGGCCACGCAGATCCATGGACTCCTATCAACTTTCGCTCTTAGACGAAGCAATGGGCTTAATACAATCCCTCGCCATTACGGAAGCCCTTCCTTCGAACTACACCCAGCACATGCTGGGGGGCTGATGTTGGGGAATTTTACACCCCACCCACCACCCACTTAATAGCCACTGTCGAGGATTTAACTGACATGCTAGACCATGCCTCCGAAGATATCGACAGCATGGACGATGATGTCGATGCTGAATAAAGCCAAAACCTGCCTATTAAAGGGTGTTGGATGGCCACTTGTCACTACTAGGGAAAACCTTATACACAGAACTTTAGCAGTAGCGCGGGTCAAAAAAGCACGTCGATGCTAAGTAGCAGTAGCGCGCGTATGCAAACCGCGCTACAGATAAAGTTCTAGCAATAGCGCGCCTTATTCTAAACACGTTACTACTAAAATTCCCACGGCTTAGCCGATAGGCTAAACATAGTAGTAGCGATCTATATCAAACCGCGCTACCGCTACTTTCTTTGTAGCAGCGCATTTTATTCTAAACTCGCTACTGCTAAAGGATATAAAATTAAATGGAAAGCAAATAGAAAGGTAATTGAAAATGAAAGAAATAGAAGAAGGTGAAAGGAAAAAAATAAAATGTGAAGAAAAATAAATGAAAAAGGGGGAAAAGAGAAAGGAGTAGTAGTAGCATGTATCCCAGAACGCGTTGTAGCTAATGTAGCAGTAGCGCGCTTTCTGGAATGCGCTACTGCTACTTCTGACTTAACCATGGGGTTCATCCTTCCCCACGGCCACTTCCCCCAAATCCAACTCCTCCGCTCTCGCCGCCGCCGTCGCCTGTCGGCCGCTGCGCACTCTCCGCACACCCTCTACGCTGCCCTCGACCACGGATTCAGCGCCGCCCCTGCCCCCGACCTCAACGCCGCCCCGGACGCCACCCCCGCCCCCGACCTCGACGCCGCCCTCTGCCGCGCGCCC